>NC_034181.2:59850984-59940984 GCF_002021735.2 Oncorhynchus kisutch | reverse complement strand
TTAACCGGGAATTGTTCAGTAGAACAGAATGTTACTGTCCTCCTTTAAGATCTGTGTCCCCTTCCCCACTAGCAGAATAATCACCAGAGGGGAAGGAAATCCAGAATAACTTTTGTTTCACGTCGTTCAGTTGTTGCTTATTTAGTCCTTCTTTGAAGAACGTTTCCTGGTTTGAGAAAGGCTGTGTAAAGGTGGACATATCTGCAATGATTCCTGGTTGTAATTGTCAATTTGAGGATGCAAAGAGTCTGGCTAGCCCATGTATGACCCCAGCTAGTGTAAGAAGTCTTCTTAACTTAAATGACATCATTGTGTGAGAGAGATCCTATCACTCTCAGCCCCTTTCCAGCTGTCCTGCTTCATTTCCATCCCTCTCCCCTTCTACCTCCTCTTTAAGAGACTAAAACGCTGCACACACTCCACTCCAAGGATTACAGACGCACACTCACTCTCTCAATCCCTCCCGTGTCTTCACCATTCTCCGTCATCCCAAGACATAAGCCATCGGGAATATTGGGGAAGTTGTGCCGAGTTCAGATTGGATCTATGTAGCGATGACAGAATGCATCATCCGACAGCCACGCTAAGCTCCCGCTGAAATAGTTGTGTCTGCCGCACGGCATTACTGTCACGAGACGGAGCGCACTACTCTGCTTCTCCCCTGTTAGGCAGCGCCTTCAGGGAATACGCCGAGACACCTAGGGCAGGCCCCACCGAAGAGCTGAGTCCTACACCACAGCCACACAGTCACAGCGACACAACAGCAACCAGAGAGAGAGAGAGCGAGAGAGAGAGAGAGAGAGAGAGGGAGAGGGAGAGCGAGGGAGAGGGAGAGAGAGAGAGAATGAGCGAAAGAGAGAGAGAATGAGCGAATGAGAGAAAGAGAGAGAGTGAGAGAGAAAGAGAGAGAGAGAGGGAAAGAGAAAGAGAGAGAGAGCGAGAGCCTTCTCAAGAGCGGGAAATTCCTCCTCATCTCATAGGCAATTGGATTAGTTAATGATAACACATCACCTCAACACTCCAGCTCCGTTCTTCATTACTTCACACCCTACAGCTAGAGCTCATGCATCATGCATGTGATGACTTAAGTTGCAGGCTACATCTAAGTCTATGTTACCAGACTGTATACGTCGGCACAATGTGCATGTACCTGTTCTGTACACGACGGTATGTGGGTGTGGGATAAATCAATATGGTATTGAGTTAAACTTAACTATGTCCTAGGACCTCACACATGCCTTACACAATCCTGTAATCACAGACTGCAGCCTTAACTGTCAGAGAGGGATCCCTGCCAGAGAGGGGGGTAGGGGTGGAAGGGGGGTGGGGTAGATCCCCCCCCCCCCCCCCAGACCCTAGAGATGAGTTGTCACATGCGCTCCATCACAGAGTGCCTTTATTAGCCGAGGCGTGGGTCTTACCCTCACTGTCATCTTCAAATATGGCGAACACCTGCTCATGGGCGCGCAACACAATCACACAGAGCCTGCAAAGAATTAATTTAGAGTTTGGGTAATTGCAACAAAAATATGAAATCTGGACGTGTCACATCCATTTCTCAGGCCCCAACTGAGAGTAATTTGAAACAGCTTCCCATCGATGGACTTTTCATCTTTTTTTTCTCCCTGAAAGCCGTGCAGTTTCTTTTATAACACACAGATATCCAGACGGTTATTTGCTTAAGAGGGACAACTGACAGAAATTCTTTATGCTTCTACCCCCCCCCCCTCCCCCCTCATACCGCTCTCGCCTCAAATTCCACATGTCTAAGATATATGATGGTTTCGGTGCCAGCATCTATGCCGCCAATAATATAAATTAGCAGTGCAATAAGATTTGCAACGCTGCCACAATCAGCCCTGAATGCATGAGCAAATCAGCCGCCTTCTCTCACCCACCCATGCCAGTGTTGCTTTTTACTCAGTCACATAATGATCCCTCTATCCGTCTAGCTCTGAGACTCAAGCACTGCTAATAATTCATGCCACTTTTTATATGCCATTGTGCCTGTTGATGTTCCTCATCACTGAACCCTGCATGACTGGTGCCACAATTACATGTGTGTGTGTGTGTGTGTGTGTGTGTGTGTGTGTGTGTGTGTGTGTGTGTGTGTGTGTGTGTGTGTGTGTGTGTGTATGTCCATGTATGTGTCTGGTGCGCGCTCTGATCGAGATTAGTTTGAATGGTTAGGAGGGAACAGATGTCAGCGCATGTCGACTGCCAGGAAGACTGAACAAAGCCAATCACATTCATTCCCTTCCCGTCCAAATGCAGTATAAGAGGGGACCTGGAAAACAACCCATGGCATTAACCGTGAGCGTGCCATCCCATGCCATCCCCTTCCATCTCGCACCGTGTATAAACCAGCACATGCTGCCCGCCTGCCTGGTACACAGAGGGACACCTTCCATCTCATTCAGGATAAATCGCTTACATGATTAGAGACGCGGAGGAGTGTAGAGGCAAGATACAAAATGGCGTCAGAATAGGATCTACCCTCAATGATAGCTTAGCCATTCATGAGATAAGCATCGCAAGGCATTTAGCGCTGGAACCTAAACCCAAACAGGTCATTAGTCACACATAAGAAATTATCATCTCCAAACGCAAACTATCTTCTGACATAACGATCAGTTTCCGTGTGTTGTTTGATTCCCGACTGCTACGTCAAGTAATATCCCCGTGTTTGACAAAATCTATTTACCAGAATCACTATCAACTCGCACACAGGCATACACACGCACGGTGGGCTTTTTCACACGCTCGGATAGGAGTGTAAATCTAATTCAGGTGACAAACAAGCGTCTTAATTATTTTGGAAAATTTAGTCATGCGGAAAATCATATTCACCAGACGATAATGAAGAGGAAACTGAGGAGGGCAACAGAAGTGGATCTATGCCACGCTGTTTGACCTGTGACCCACGCGGCACTACACAGACCCAGAGGGAAAGACAAGTGGAAACAATAGCACCTGCACTTATTGGGGGAAATTGGGATACTGCGTAATCGGTCGATAATCCAATGTCCTTGGTAATCAGCTTCAGACTGCCGTTGATAAGAAGGAAAGTAATACGTTAGACCATTAACAGACGTTCTGTGACGGACATCTCATGGAACGTACCAAGATAATAACTGTTTTTCCCGACAACTGGAGTGGCATTCTTGCTATTATTTTACTTAGGCCCATGACACTATGGCTTACAGGGCTTTCTGAGTCTTCTGAAATGTTTCCCCTTGGACAGGTTTCTGAATGCTTATCATGATATTGATTATGACACCCCTCTTCTGCATCAAAGGAGACGTGCCTCTACAAACAGGCGCCTGTGCTTCATTTCACTCTATCAGACCAACAGCCAGTGCATCATAAAAGAATTGGCACTTACCATGTTAACCCCTTACCATGATAACCCCTTACCATGATAACCCCTTACCATGTTAACCCCTTACCATGTTAACCCCTTACCACGTTAACGCCTTACCACGTTAACCCATTACCATGTTAACCCCTTACCATGTTAACCCCCTTACCATGTTAGTTCCTTACCACGTTCACCCCTTACCGCGTTCACCCCTCACTGCGTTAACCCCTTACCATGTTAGTTCCTTACCACGTTCACCCCTTACCGCGTTAACCCCTCACCGCGTTAACCCCCTCACCGCGTTAACCCCCTTACCACGTTAACCCCTTACCGCGTTAACCCCCTTACCACGTTAACCCCTTACCATGTTAGTTCCTTACCACGTTCACCCCTTACCGCGTTAACCCCTCACCGCGTTAACCCCCTTACCATGTTAACCCCTTACCGCGTTAACCCCTTACCGCGTTAACCCCTTACCGCGTTAACCCCTTACCATGTTAACCCCTTTACCACGTTAACCCCTTACCGCGTTAACCCCTTACCGCGTTAACCCCTTACCGCGTTAACCCCTTACCATGTTAACCCCTTACCATGTTAACCCCTTACCGCGTTAACCCCTTACCACGTTAACACCTTACCGCGTTAACCCCTTACCATGTTAACCCCTTACCGCGTTAACCTCCTTACCATGTTAACCCCTTACCGCGTTAACCCCTTACCATGTTAACCCCCTTACCGCGTTAACCCCTTACCGCATTAACACCTTACCACGTTAACCCCTTACCGCGTTAACCCCCTTACCGCGTTAACCCCTTACCGCGTTAACCCCTTACCGCGTTAACCCCTTACCGCGTTCACCCCTTACTGCGTTAACCCCCTTACCACATCAACCCCTTTACCATGTTAACCCCTTACCATGTTAACCCCTTACCACGTCAACCCCCTTACCGCGTTAACCCCTCACCACGTTAACCCCTCACCACGTTAACCCCTTACCACGTTAACCCCTCACCACGTTAACCCCTTACCACGTTAACCCCTCACCACGTTAACCCCTCACCACGTTAACCCCTCACCACGTTAACCCCTCACCACGTTAACCCCTCACCACGTTAACCCCTCACCACGTTAACTCCTCACCACGTTAACCCCTCACCACGTTAACCTCTCACCACGTTAACCCCTCACCACGTTAACCCCTTACCCTGCATTGGAAGAGAGAGAGAGAGAGAGAGAGAGAGAGAGAGAGAGAGAGAGAGAGAGAGCTCTCGTTACCAGGGCCACCAAAGCATCATGGGACCTTGTGCCACTTGCAGTAGTTGTTTTTACCTCTGCTCAGTTTTTTCTGTCCTCTCTTCCCAGACCCTAGCCTGCTGTGGACAACTGGGTCTTAAATGTGAAGGACTGATCGGTTTGTAGCAGTCCAAGACGGACATGGGGTTAAAGTGACTGGCGAGAGTATCAACTCTCAGAACCACCCCCCAGTTTTGAAAGGAGTTCTGCCAAGTTGACTGTCGCAGATCCAACGGATCCAACGGCCTTGTGTGTGTGTGTGTGTGTGTGTGTGTGTTTTATGGTGAGAACAATAATGGGTAAATCTTCTCCTCGTGCAGAGGGAGGTAACCCAGAGCGTCACGTGACCGTCACAGGGAGTGAGTGACAGAGCCATGGAGATGTGGTGTGGGGAATCCGGCAACCTTTCCCCGCTCGGCTGCATTGTAAACCACACTCTATTTCCCATCCTACTTTAACAGCCTGTGAGTGGTGTGTAACCCCGAGGTTAAAGAGCAATCTGTAACCAATTAACCATTTGACTAGCAAAGCCTGCATTCCGTGAATGGGAGGAATGCACAGAGCAGTGGAAAACCTTTGACTGGATGCAGGCGTGTTGGTGGTGGCGACAACTGAGCGAGGGGTTACGAGTGAAGGGGGAGCGGGGAGCGGGGATGATGGGGTTAAAGCCTTCCATGGTGACACTGGGATCCAACACTACCTGGTAAAAACGTCAAACCTGACCACGATTTACGGGGTCTTGTGGTGTGGCCTTGGTAACGAGCCCCAGGCTTGGTACACGACGCCTCCCTCCAACAGGAGAGAGATACATAAAGGGAGAGAGAGAGAGAGACAGAGTGGGAAGGAGGGAGAGAGTGGAGACAGCGATAGGGAGCAGAAAGAGCGACGGAAGGAGAGGAGTCTTGGGGGCCGGGCTCCCTCCTCTCCATCCATCAGTGTGTCTGCAGCGGGATCAGGGCCGTGTAATGAGCCGTGGGCCCCGTTACACGTGTTGACGTGCCGCAAAATAAGATCTATCTACCTACACGGCCACTAGCGACTGGAGGGGAACGCACGTTCCGCCCGCTGCCCCACCCCCCAATCTCGGAGGTGAATCCACCCTCTCGAAAAACTCTGAGCTCTGTCTGCTCTGCCTCTGTGGTCAGCCCATCTATCTCTGGGGAGGGGGGGGGGGGCAGTCAGAGGAGGAGAGGGGTGATCCTCTTACACAGACAGAAGCAATTGAGCCCTAGTGTCACATGACTTCAAGGCATCGCTGTCAAGGGGGACTGAAACAGTCAAGGAAGTGACCCCGTAAATGTTGCACTTGACCGTGTGGTTCGATTGGAAAGGATGTGACTTTCATGAGTAGAACATTATAAACTATTCTGCTTGATTTGTGTGGATATCATTTAAAAAACATCCGCTAAATTAGTATTACAATTGACAATGGTTTTGGATAGATGATCAATTTTTGACAGTTTACTGAGAGAGCTGATCAACCACAAAGATCTGATAAGACAACAACTGTAAATGAAGAAAATCGAAGCTCATATCCATAACGTACCATATCTAACCAAGCTATTTTCTCTTCGTTTGTCTTCCTGTCCACTGTCCAGCCATTTTCACACCACCCGAAAGAACTAACGATGCATTTAAAGGGAGAATTAGCAGGAGAGCAGAGGGGAAACGGCCTTTTCACGAGTGTACAGCGGGCCAGAGAGCTCAGCACACAGTGTTCATACTGTACCTACGTGGGAATACGCATCGTAAAAGACGACACCGATTCCACACAGCGTCCTCAGAAAACAAAAGAGAAAGAGAGAGTAAGGACAGAGAGAGAGAGAGAAAGAGAAAGGACAGAGAGAAAGAGAGGTAGAAAGGACAGAGAGAGAGAAAGAGAGAGAGGGAGAAAGGACAGAGAGAGAGAGAGAGAGAGAGAGAGAGAGGACAGAGAGAAAGAGAGGTAGAAAGGACAGAGAGAGAGAGATAAAGAGAGATATAAAGGACAGAGAGAGAGATAAAGACAGATAGAAAGGACAGAGAGAGAAAGAGAGATAGAAAGGACAGAGCGATAAAGAGAGGAACAACAGAGAGAGAAAGGACAGAGAGAGAAAAATTGTGATAGAAAGGACAGAGAGAAAAATTGTGATAGAAAGGACAGAGAGAAAATAGTGATAGAAAGGACAGAGAGAGAGAAAGATAGAAAGATAGGACAGAGAGAGAGAGAAAGATAGAAGGATAGGACAGAGAGAGAGAAAGATAGAAAGATAGGACAGAGAGAAATATAAAGAGAGAGCAAGAACAGAGAGAAAGGACAGAGAGATAGAAAGAGAGATAGAAAGGACAGAGAGAGAGAGAGAAAGATAGAAAGATAGGACAGAGAGAGAGATAAAGATAGAAAGGACAGAGAGAGAGATAAAGATAGAAAGATAGGACAGAGAGAGATATAAAGAGAGAGAGAAAGGACCGAGAGATAAAGAGAGAGCAAGAACAGAGAGAAAGGACAGAGAGAAGGAAAGAGAGATAGAAAGGACAGAGATAGAGATAAAGATAGAAAGGACAGAGAGAGAGATAAAGATAGAAAGATAGGACAGAGAGAGATATAAAGAGAGAGATATAAAGATACATTGGGGAAAACAAGTATTTGATACACTGCTGATTTTGCAGGTTTTCCTACTTACAAAGCATTTAGAGGTCTGTAATTCTTATCATAGGTACACTTCAACTGTGAGAGACGGAATCTAAAACAAAAATCCAGAAAATCACATTGTATGATTTTTAAGTAATTCATTTGCATTTTATTGTATGACATAAGTAATTGATATATCAGAAAAGCAGAACTTAATATTTGGTACAGAAACCATTGTTTGCAATTACAGAGATCATACGTTTCCTGTAGTTCTTGACCAGGTTTTCACACACTGCAGCAGGGATTTTGGCCCACTCCTCCATACAGACCTTCTCCAGATCCTTCAGGTTTCGGGGCTGTCGCTGGGCAATACGGACTTTCAGCTCCCTCCAAAGATTTTCTATTGGGTTCAGGTCTGGGGACTGGCTAGGCCACTCCAGGACCTTGAGATGCTTGTTACGGAGCCACTCCTTAGTTGCCCTGTGTGTTTCGGGTCGTTGTCATGCTGGAAGACCCAGCCACGACCCATCTTCAATGCTTTTACTGAGGGAAGGAGGTTGTTGGCCAAGATCTCGCGAAACATGGCCCCATCCATCCTCCCTTCAATACGGTACAGTCGTCCTGTGCACTTTGCAGAAAATAATGATGTTTCCACCTCCATGCTTCACGGTTGGGATGGTGTTCTTGGGGTTGTACTCATCCTTCTTCTTCCTCCAAACACGGCGGGTGGAGTTTAGACCAAAAAGCTCTATTTTTGTCTCATCAGACCACATGACCTTGTCCCATTCCTCCTCTGGATCATCCAGATGGTCATTGGCAAACTTCAGACGGGCCTGGACATGCACTGGCTTGAGCAGGGGGACCTTGCGTGTGCTGCAGGATTTTAATCCATGACGGCATGGTGTGTTACTAATGGTTTTCTTTGAGACTGTGGTCCCAGCTCTCTTCAGGTCATTGACCAGGTCCTGACGTGTAGTTCTGGGCTGATCCCTCACCTTCCTCATGATCATTGATGCCCCACGAGGTGAGATCTTGCATGGAGCCCCAGACCAAGGGTGATTGACCGTCATCTTGAACTTCTTCCATTTTCTAATAATTGCGGCAACAGTTGTTGCCTTCTCACCAAGCTGCTTGCCTATTGGCCTGTAGCCCATCCCAGCCTTGTGCAGGTCTACAATTTTATCCCTGATGTCCTTACACAGCTCTCTGGTATTGGCCATTGTGGAGAGGTTGGAGTCTATTTGATTGAGTGTGTGGACAGGTGTCTTTTATACAGGTAACGAGTTCAAACAGGTGCAGTTAATACAGGTAATGAGTGGAGAACAGGTGGGCTTCTTAAAGAAAAACTAACAGGTCTGTGAGAGCCGGAATTCTTACTGGTTGGTAGGTGATCAAATACTTATGTCATGCAATAAAATACAAATTAATTACTTAAAAATAATACAATGTGATTTTCTGGATTTTTGTTTTAGATTCCGTCTCTCACAGTTGAAGTGTACCTATGATAAAAATTACAGACCTCTACATGCTTTGTAAGTAGGAATATCGGCAGTGTATCAAATACCACTGTAGATAGAAAGGACAGAGAGAGAGATAAAGAGAGAT
Source organism: Oncorhynchus kisutch (assembly GCF_002021735.2). Lineage (NCBI taxonomy): Eukaryota > Metazoa > Chordata > Actinopteri > Salmoniformes > Salmonidae > Oncorhynchus > Oncorhynchus kisutch. The sequence continues at coordinate 59,932,114 of NC_034181.2, read as the reverse complement.
AGAAAGGACAGAGAGAAAGAGACATAGAAAGGAGAGAGAGAGAAAAAGAGAGAGCAAGGACAGAGAGAGCAAAAGGACAGAGAGATAGAAAGGACAGAGAGAGAGGAAGGACAGAGAGATAGAAAGAGAGAGAGAGAACAAGGACAAATAGAGAGAAAGGATAGAGAGAGAGAAATAGTGACAGAAAGGACAGAGAGAGAGAAAGGACAGCGAGAGAGATAAAGATTTATAGAAAGGACAGAGAGAGAGATAAAGATTGATAGAAAGGACAGAGAGAGAGAAAGGACAGCGAGAGAGATAAAGATTTATAGAAAGGACAGAGAGAGAGATAAAGATGATAGAAAGGACAGAGAGAGAGAAAGGACAGTGAGAGAGAAAGATTGATAGAAAGGACAGAGAGAGAGATTGGACAGCGAGAGAGATAAAGATTGATAGAAAGGACAGAGAGAGAGAAAGGACAGAGAGAGAGAGAAAGATGATAGAAAGGACAGAGAGAGAGATAAAGATTGATAGAAAGGACAGAGAGAGAGAGAAAGGACAGCGAGAGAGATAAAGATTGATAGAAAGGACAGAGAGAGAAAGGACAGCGAGAGAGATAAAGATTTATAGAAAGGACAGAGAGAGAGATAAAGATGATAGAAAGGACAGAGAGAGAGAAAGGACAGTGAGAGAGAAAGATTGATAGAAAGGACAGAGAGAGAGAAAGGACAGAGAGAGAGATAAAGATTGATAGAAAGGACAGAGAGAGAGAGATAAAGATTGATAGAAAGGACAGAGAGAGAGATATAGATTGATAGAAAGGACAGAGAGAGAAATAGTGATAGAAAGGACAGAGAGAGAAATAGTGATAGAGAGGACAGAGAGAGAAATAGTGATAGAAAGGACAGAGAGAGAAATAGTAATAGAAAGGACAGAGAGAGAGAAAGGACAGAGAGAGAGATAAAGATTGATAGAAAGGACAGAGAGAGATATAAAGAGAGAGCAAGGACAGCGAGAGATAGAAAGAGAGATAGAAAGGACAGAGAGAGAGATAAAGATTGATAGAAAGGACAGAGAGAGAGAAAGATTGATAGAAAGGACAGAGAGAGAGAAAGATTGATAGAAAGGACAGAGAGAGAGATACAGATTGATAGAAAGGACAGAGAGAGATATAAAGAGAGAGCAAGGACAGAGAGAGATAGAAAGAGAGATAGAAAGGACAGAGAGAGATAAAGATTGATATAAAGGACAGAGAGAGATAGAAAGATTGATAGAAAGGACAGAGAGAGATATAAAGAGAGATAGAAAGGACAGAGAGAGAAAGAGAGATAAAAAGGAGAGAGAGAGATAGAAAGATTGATAGAAAGGACAGAGATATATATAAAGAGAGATAGAAAGGGCAGAGAGAGATAGAAAGGACAGAGAGAGATAGAAAGGACAGAGAGAGATAGAATCAGAGATAGAAAGGACAGAGAGAGAGATAAAGATTGATAGAAAGGACAGATAGAGATATAAAGAGAGAGCAAGGACAGAGATATATATAAATAGAGATAGAAAGGAGAGAGAGAGAGATAAAGAGAGATAGAAAGGACAGAGAGAGAGATAAAGAGAGAGAGCAAGGATAGAGAGAGAGAAAGGACAGAGAGAGAGAAAGAGTGAGAGCTGTGCTGTGCTGTTGGGCGAAAGAGAATGCGACTAATAATGAGACATCTATTTTACCCACCAGCCCTCTGTGTGCAGCGCCTCGATGATACGCCTGTTTTCCTCCGGCCCCCATTATCAGTGCACTTGAACCCGGGATAACAATGAGTTCATAGAGATTGAGAAGTGCCGGGGCCTTAATTGTATGTATTTAGTCACGCAAACCGAGGCAATGGCCTGAGAATGGCTAGTTAGCCAATGACATCATTTAGCTTCAGAGTTGACTCAATGGGGCTGGAGCAAATGTGCACTGTTGCCACGTCCACCCAGCCAGGATCTGCTCGCTGTGTCAAAGAACTGTCTGTCTCATATCTACAGTGCTATCGACCCTCTGCAGTACAGGACATATTTGGTGTTTTCAGAACCAGTAGGTCTCCCAAGATCCCTCCGGCGGTGTCTCCGTCTTCATTGTCAACACCTTCTTCTTTAAAGAGAAGATGCTTTGAGAACTATGCCAGTTTTTTTGCGTGGCGTGCGTGTGTTTGTGTGGCGTGTGTGTGCGCGTCCTTTGTCAATCAACGGTGGATGTTTTTGGCGGCACAAAGCCGATGATCGCATCATGATGTTATTGTGCCTGACTTGCTCGGCACAAAGAGGGAAGGGAGCGTGTTCTCAAGCAGGGATGTCAGCACTTGAAAAATCAATCACCATCTGGGCTCATTTCATACAAGGGGGAGAGAGAGAGAGAGAGAGAGAGAGAGAGAGAGAGAGAGAGAGAGGGAGGAACAACCAACAGCTCCCGTTTGGCCAGAAACAACAGGCTAGGCCCAAACCTAAGAAAAGCATTATGGCAACATCGGGGCCTTATCCACAGCAATGAGGCGGCACTGTGCGAAAAGCAGCTCGGCATTAGCTGAGCGCAAGGTCACAGAAAGCAAAACATGGATAAGAGTAGAGGGAGCACAGATTCACCTGCTTGGCTAACACCACAGGTCAGTGAGTTTCTTTCAAAGAGCTCACCTCTGTTTATTCTTTGCCATTCTAACGACTAGCTCCATGGTTGTACCGGCGCTTCATACGTAATTGATCTTCCGATCTTAAAAGTATCAAATCGTAAGAGGGGGGTGTTTCGAATGTATGTCACCAAATCGGCACTGAAACACTAAAGCTCCACATTTTGGAGAAGGCTGAGGGGGGGGGGGGGGGGGGGGGGCATGATTTCTGCTGCGGCGTTGCCTCCTTTCAGTGGCACAGCTGTGTGAAAAATACCAGTTAGAAAAGATGCTGAGGCAGCAAAAGCATTTAATAGTCAACAAACAGTTATCTAAGCCCATGTCCAACAACGAGACACCGCCGTAATGTGACCTACATACTAAGTGAATAAGATTTTTTTTTTACATCAGGGAGGGGGGCGAACAGAACAGAGCTCATTCAGCTGACAGTAATTAAATAGCAAGTATTCCTTTTCACTGGCCTTTCGCCTCTCTCCCAGCTAAGAAAGTATAATGTAACAGAACATATTGTGCCACATTAAGTATTCTACTCTTTTTAATTTTTTTTTGTTGTTCTCGGTTCTTTGGGATTTAATGGAATGACAAGTCAGGGGAGGGTTAGTCTGAATTTTTCCAAGGACGTGGGATGGATTCTAACACTGTTCCATTCTTGCCTAAGCTGGGGGATGAACCCGCTGACCTGGAGCCAGCGTGCCACATTGGAAGAACAAAAAAAAATGTCATATGTAAGTCAGAGGGGAATGAGTTCAGACGGACCCGTGGACCACTAGTCCGTTCACACACACACACACACACACACACACACACACACACACACACACACACACACACACACACACACACACACACACACACACACACACACACACACACACACACACACACACACACACACACACACACACACGCACATCCATAGCCATCCACATCCATCCCCAGCCTTCCGCCTGCATGCCCACCTCCCTTGAAGATGAATGTGAGAGTGAAACCCAAACCAGCCATGCTCTCAGATCAGGTAGGTCCGTTCCAGACAAAAAACCGCAGAAGGATGATAAAAGAGGGGGAGCGGGCGAAACAGGCGATACGCCGGCCGCCAGAACAAAGCAGGTGTCCGTATTAATGCACCATCGAGCACTTGGAACCCTCCACCTCGATACATGAGGAGGAGGAGGAGGAGGAGGAGGAGGAGGAGGAGGAGGGGCAAGACGGGAAGGGCGAGCACAGTGAAAGAGCAAAGTCAGTAGAAGAAAACTTTTCAACCAATTGGAATAAGGAGAAAACAAGTCAACGGGTGACATTGTGGTGGACAACAGCATAAACCTCCCATTGGGATGAATCATCAGTGGAGCTCTTCATTCTGTCTGTGACCAACAGGTCATCGGTTTGAATTGGCTTTATTTCTTAAAAACAGACAGATATATATATATATATATATATATATATATATATATACACACTCCTTTTATCACTCCGGAGTTCCGAAGACGAAGTCAGCACAAAATGACACGTCGGACGTTAGACAATGTAAAGGGCAGTCGTGACACCGGGTGACATAACGAAACGACAAAGGAAGCGATCGAGTTAGTAAGGGCCACAGCATTGGCCCCCCATGGAGAGCCTTACATTCGTTAAATAACTGCTGATGAGTCACTGTGGCATTTGCGTTCCTCAAGTCCTGAAACAGGATTGGGTTTGGGTTTTCATTAGACAACAACGGGCAAAAAGGCAATAAAGAAAAGAGGGGGGGGAGAGAAGAAGGAAAAAAATACATTTTGGCGGATCAATTACCACACCTCAGGGGCGTCTTAATTGAATTCTCCTCTACAGCTGCCACATATTCCTCTGGTTGTAGGTGTCTACGGCATTTGCATAAACGTGCCTCCAATTTGACGCCGAAAAAAAAAAGAGGTCGCGAAGCACCCAGAACAACAAAAACATCCAACCAGAAAAGAACAACGGCTGTGTAAATAGGGATAAGGTGGATTCTAGGAGTCAACCTGGGATGTGTTATTGAGAAGTGCATTACAAAAAGATCCTTCTATCCACACAGCACCCCCCATTGTGTGGTTTTGGAAAAACACTGATAAAAAACAAGGTTAAAGAATCCACTGTGCGATTTAACATGCTCCATCATTCCATCATACCAGATACTCCACAGCTGTCTCTCTTCTTGTTGTTCTCCTTCGGTGTAGCAACGTCTCAGCGTCCTGGGTGTCTAACTCACATCAGGTTCTCTGTCCCATGAGAGTTTTCTTTTTTACGAGCCCTGTTTCATCACAACGCTGCTATTTTTAGGCCCCGAATTTGAAATCTGGTCACAGAAATCAGGCTCCATTCAGGAGAGGGCCTTTGTAGAACTTAAATACACCCCAATGTGTCCTTCAACAAAGACCTCTCCTTTTTACTCTCTCTTTAATGCTTTAAGTTTAGGATTGTTAGTTGGTTCTGTGGGTGGGTTTTCTCTCTTTTTTAGGCATTAGACCGGCTAGCTATTCAACGCCACAGTGTCTATAAAAATTCATCAGGATTAAAATGACCTCAGACGCAAAATGAAAGTTCCTAAAGTACACAATGGGGGCTGTCTTTTTGACACATTCTCCGGGCCTTGGGAACAGTATTGTTTCCTGACAAAGTGTCCCTGCCTTGACAATGAGCACCTTTCAGCCCCACACAGGGTCTGCCTTTAGAGCCGGAGAGGGAGACGTATTTCACATATCAATCAAAGAGGAGAGAAAGACCCTCGTCGGGGTAAAAGTGGCCCTTCAGAAAACCTGAACAGATCAAAATGGAGTAAATGCTATTTCCCTCTTATTGTGGCCCTCCAGCTGTGTTTTATCAGATGAGGGAAGTAAGGAAGTGAAAGGGAGCCCTCATTCTTGATCGTATTTCTCTTCCCATTGCAGTAAGGGAGAACGGGGCGTGACAAAGAGAATGAAACGCATCTCATCAGGTCGTGATTCCTGGGATGACCTATATCTTTAGTTAAGTGTATCACAAATATAGGAACCCATATTTTTTTTTTACATTTACATTTGAGTCATTTAAGCAGACGCTCTTATCCAGAACCGCTTACAGTAGTGAGTAAACACATTTGTCATACTGGTCCCCCACGGGAATCAAACCCGCAACTCTGGCGTTGCAAGTGCCAAGCTCTACCAACTGAGCCACGCGGATTATACAAGTGTAATTACATAAGCGTGGCTAGAACACGATGTCAGCAAGACCATCTGTGATGAGTATGTGTATACTGTACTGTACTGTATGTGTGTATATATATATATATATATATATATATATATATATATATATGGGTTCCTATATTTGTATATATATATATATGCTTTGTGTGCACGTACGTGCATGTGTGTTCTTTACACACCCAGTGCAGTTAGTTGGTGTAATGAGCACACGGTGTGTACATCAGGCCGTCATTGCCACCCACTGAGCCAGCCAGTCGCGCCACCGTCGCTAATCACGCTAAAAAATGAATTGCTTGTCTGTGTTGGTAATTCCAAATGGCATTTGACTACCTCCGCCTAGATTTATGATACACATATAAATATAGTATTTCTGGACAGGTGGATTAATAGGTTTCCTTAAAGGGCTTCTTTATAGGTCAGTGCCTGCGTGTAACCCCCCCCCCCCCCCCCCAAAAAAAAAAATCTGCGCCTCAATTCATTACAGCACAGGAGGAGAGGAACACAGAAGAGGAGAGAGCACAGGGCTGAGAAAATGATGCCTCTAGTGAGTGAACTGTGAACATGCACGCACACTGCTGTACGCGTTGATGTGTGTAAATCTGTCATCGTGTTGATGGGCCTCTGTAAGTAGTAGTATAAAATTGCATTAGTAGTTACTGTATTTGTTCAACCTACAGCGTGAGTGGTATTTTGAAATTGGGATGTTCTGAATTTGTAGAATTGGGGACATGGCACCCTTGGACACAGACTTATCTTAAACCTAATTAGATCATGATAATAGCTTTAGGGCCTCGGTGATAAATGGTTGGCCTGTGGATCGGAACCTTTCTTCAGTTCCAGGTTGTGCACATTGTGCGTATACAGTAGTTCAGCGTTAGATTTTGCAAAACAGACAGGTCCTAAATGTTAGTAAGATTAGATTTGTGTTTGATTAAAAGTAAAGACTTTGTATGGGTCTAACAATGACCTCATTATTTACCCGTTGTTTTCGTGTTGGCACGTCTGCTGGCATTTCACTGCCATCCGCAAAGTGCACGCCACCCCTCCCAGTGTCGTCTCCTATGACATAAGAGATTCATAAACACCCTGAAACCCTGGAGGGCAAACCCGATTCACTGTGTATTAGTGATGGGTCATTCCCTCTTTTCACTCTCCTCCAAAGCCATGGCTTCTCTTCTGAGCCTCTGTCCTGTAGTGTTAGCCAGCCTGCCCAGCGTTTTCCCGACCCTCCCAACCGCCATCCACTTCAATGTTCCATGTTTTGTTATTACGATAGAACATGCATTCCTCTTGTGGGAAAACTTTTTCCCTCAGTGTCATCTGCGTCAGGACGAGTTAATGTTGCAAGGCGACATCTATCTTTTTCCAACACCTTGAGGGCATCTTTTAAATGGAGGAATTTGGTCATTATGTGACATTAACCTCATTAGAAAACGCACTTTAACTGCTCGGAGATTAAATTGATTTACAGCTGCCATTTCCAGTACTGCTCTCGATCAATTGTTAAACTATCCTTTTTATGGCCCAGACTCCGCTGTGTGCCTTTTCTCTCCCTCCCACTCCTTCTATTAATGCCAGGTATGTATTCCAATAAAAGACGTGGGCAACTTTCTTTTTTTTATGCCACTGTGGTTTAATGTGAAAAATCCCCTACAGAAGTGAGCCTCTCCCAGGCGCTCACAATAGAGAATATGATCTGGCTGAGACGGGCGTGTGGCGCGGTGAATCCATCCGCTCTGTTTGTGTGGCTAAATGTCAGCGCTCTGCCTCTCTGCTCCTGACAGCTCAGGTTTACGTGGCCGTTTAAGCATAACACGCACACTGTATTTCTTTGATAAATCAATAACCCTACCATTTCTGTGCACCAGCCGCCCTCCATCTGGGAGAATTGATCCCCGCGGATGGAGTGATACCGCCCTCCCTCCATCCCTCCATCGTTCCACCGCACTTTTGACACATAAATAAAATATGTTGGCCTTTTTTTTCTTCAATTGGCCACAATGTTGATCCTGAGGAATATGGCGCAGGTCACATGGTAGCATCGAGGGGGAGACTGGAGCTAGGAGTCGGGTGGCTGCTATCGCTCACTGGCGCCCCACAAAATCCCCGGAACTTTCCAGCAACGCATTTATTAGAGTGAATGAGTCTTCTAAAGAATGGCATTACAAAATAATGTGGTCGCTAAATTATTTAAGCATTTTTGCCATAATGCTTCACTTCATAACCACAGAACTATGTACACCCACACGCACATGCACGCACATGCACACGCACGCGCGCACACACACACACACACACACACACACACACACACACACACACACACACACACACACACACACACACACCACACACATGCATACATACATACACACACACACACACAGAATTAAAGCAAATCCATTTAATGTCATCATCCAAATTTAGAAAAGGAAAAGATGAGAGAAGGCGGGGGGGGGTGCAGAGAAGGTGTGGGGGTGCAGAGAAGAGAAAGTGGGGGGCGGTGCAGATAAGAGAAGGTGGGGGGGTGCAGAGAAGAGAAAGTGGGGGGGCGGTGCAGATAAGAGAAGGTGGGGGGGTGCAGATAAGAGAAGGTGGGGGGGTGCAGATAAGATAAGGTGGGGGGGGCGGTGCAGATAAGACAAGGTGGGGGGGGTGCAGAGAAGAGAAAGTGGGGGGGCGGTGCAGATAAGAGAAGGTGGGGGGGTGCAGAGAAGAGAAAGTGGGGGGCGGTGCAGATAAGAGAAGGTGGGGGGGGTGCAGAGAAGAGAAAGTGGGGGGGCGGTGCAGATAAGAGAAGGTGGGGGGGTGCAGAGAAGAGAAAGTGGGGGGGCGGTGCAGATAAGAGAAGGTGGGGGGGTGCAGATAAGAGAAGGTGGGGGGGTGCAGATAAGATAAGGTGGGGGGGGCGGTGCAGATAAGACAAGGTGGGGGGGTGCAGATAAGAGAAGGTGGGGGGGTGCAGATAAGATAAGGTGGGGGGGTGCAGATAAGAGAAGGTGGGGGGGTGCAGATAAGAGAAGGTGTGGGGTTGCAGATAAGATAAGGGGGGGGTGCAGAGAAGAGAAGGTGGGGGGCGGTGCAGAGAAGAGATAGTGGGGGGGCGGTGCAGAGAAGAGAAGGTGGGGGGGTGCAGAGAAGAGATAGAGGGGGGGCGGTGCAGAGAAGGGGGCGGTGCAGAGAAGAGAAGGTGAGGGCGCGGTGCAGTGAAGAGAAGGTGGGGGGGCGGTGCAGAGAAGATGGGGGGAGGGCGATGTTAACTCCATCACACTACTATATTTAGGTGTCAGGCTCACAAGCCATCCTGACTTTAATATAAATAGATATAAATCAACATGCGGGGCACTGAGTTTTACCCGCTATCAACAGATGAGTGCCACATGTTATCCCACACCTCCTCAACATATTCAGGGAGTGATGGTGAAAGCATTTCTGTGGCCGGGTTCGAAACAGCTGCTAGGTGAACTAACCTTGGTGTGGCATGCCAGGGGCCCCACCTCCAGAGTGTCCACTGCTGCCCTGCCACTCTCCCCCTGTGACCTGCCTCCTGGCTGGGTTGCTGCAGTCCTGTGTGCCCCCACTACCACCACCACCCAGGCTCAGCTCAGGTCAGGGCTGTTGCCACACACAGCCCCTCAAGTCAGAGCCTCTGGTGCCTAATTAGGGAGGAGGGATGGAGGAATGGAAGGATAGAGGGAAGGAGAGCCAGCTTGGACTTTAAGAGACTAACCCACCTCTGCCATAACGGAGCACTTATGGGATTAAAGGGGCATTAGCGTTGATATGCCCATGTAGGCCGTCTGTATATTTATATAGGGCCAGATGATGCAAACTGAGAGGCAGCCACGACAACTGTTGTCTGTGCACTCATCATTATCATAATCACCTTCATCATCGTCATCATCATCACCCCACACAGATTGCATCATGGGAATAAATGTGTGGTGCCACCAGACGCGTGGAGCTTATTCCATGTCAGCGCCACTCTCTTTCCCCCCTCCCTCTCCCCCCCCTCTCCCCCCCCCCCCTCTCTCTCTCTCTCTCTCTCTCATTTTCTTTCCCCCCTCCCTCTCTCTTCCCCCCCTCTCTCACTCTCTCTCTACCCTCTCCCTCTCTCTTTCCCCCCTCCCTCTCTCTCTCTCTCTCTCTCTACCCTCTCCCTCTCTCTTTCCACCCTCCCTCTCTCTCTCTCTCTCTCTCTCTCTCACTCTCTCTCTACCCCCTCCCTCTCTCTTTCCCCCCTCCCTCTCTCTTTCCCCCCTCCCTCTCTCTCTCTCTCTACCCCTCTCTGTCTACCCCCTCTCCTTCCCTTGCGCTCATTCTCTCTCCGTCTCTTAACCCCCCCCCCTCTAAATGCCTGACTCACTCCAGACTGTGACGCTCTGCTTAGCTCTGGTCTGGTCTACTCTGGGTCCTGGAAGGAAACTGCTGAGCTCACAGCCTCCACCACCACCCACCCACCCACCTCCTCCCCCTCCTCCTCCTCCTCTCTCACCCCCCTCCTGTAGGATTTCCCCTATTAAGAGGGATGGGTCGATGAGGAGGAGCTAGAGGAGGAACAGGTGAGTCTACTGAATGGTAATGAGTCTGAATCTCTCCTTTGTCTGGTCCATTTATGAGGACATAAACAAGGTACTTTTCAACAGTAACCTTCCAGTCTTGGGTCCCCCCGTACAGTACCAGAGGGAATGTTTCTTTCATGCACATAAAACATGCAGAAAATACTCATCACATGGAGTGCATATCAAAGTCGGTAAATAACATTTTGACAGTATGTTATTTACAACCGACAAGCTTTTTGTCTAGAAATGTAATCAGACATTAGTAAATATGCTGACTCAGAAAGGCTGTTTTCTCCAACTGTTTATTGGTTACTCTCCGCTTATTTATGTGCGTCCTACTAAACAAAGACCTCCGACCATAACAAGAACAACAGTGTTGAACGCAGCCGAGTGTTTGATCTTGACATGTCTAAGTGACCACAGCTATCCCAACTACAGAGGGCTGGATGAACTGCGTGGTCAGAGGCATGTGCAGTGTGTGCATTGTTGAGATACACTAAACTCTGGCCCATATTGTTTGGCTTTGAAATGGTTTCGTTTGATTTTCTCTGCTTGGAACCGGATACTTGAGACAAAAAAAATGCACAAAAAAAAAAAAAGCCGTGGCTCAATACACGTTATCCTTAATGGGGTAGGATACATTCTGAACCATAGCATTTGAGAATGGAAAAATACATATGTGGGGTGAAAATAGTGTTTTTGATGTAAAGTGTTAACAGATGTGCTTGGTTCTGGGAGTGTGGAGGTCGGAGTGTGGTTTGACTCCGAGGTCAGGTGCCCCCCCCCCCCCACCTGCCCGCCTCAGCTGCCCCTTGCTAAATGGAAACGAGATGTGATATTGTTCTAGTCATCACGGCCATCTGATGTCAATTTCACACAGTGGTGGGACCCTCCACAAGCTGGTCCATACCACCAACCACACGAGTAATAAACAAAACCAAGATAGGAACACACACACACACACACAAGCTTCCTTTCTGTGTCTCGCTGTCTCTCTCTCTCTGTCCTCTATCTCTTCCTTTCCCTCTGTTACAGTCTCCCGATCTATCTCTCCCTCCCCCTCTACCCACACTGAGATAAGTCATGAGGAAATTGATGCCCATGTTTTGTCCGACCACCTGTTCATTCTGGATACAAGTCTAAGAACCCAGTAAGGGTTAACCCTCTTTGGGGAGGGAGCGGGGGAGGTAGTTGGCACCCCAGTCAGAAACGTGCCCCCACGAGTGGCAGGCTGGCTCAGACCGTCCGGCTGGGTGGGACGGGAGCCCAGTCTTGGACCGGTCCACATCTCCCCCAAATCCTCCAGTCGCTCCAAACAGAGTCAGTATGCTGCCCCTCCATTACCACCCCCCCCCCATCCTATCCCAACCAGGAAATCATTGTCTCGGTCAATTTACATGAATTTATCTATGTTTTGAAGGACTCGTAGGACCGTATGAAACCACAATGGTCTCGAAGGCTGTATGATCACCAACACGTGTAGACTATTCATGGAGAAAATAAAAGAAACATCACATTTTTTTAATACTATTTTTAACCCATCGGCTGTAGGTTTAATGACTGAACATGATGTCTAGGACCACTCAGTGTGCGTCTAAAATGAAAAACGATTGCCGTGAACTTGAAGCTCACATGTCCCTCACTCTGATCGAACACAAAGCCACCAGTGAACAATGGAGGCAGGGAAGCGGTGTTGTGTTACCTGCAGCGTGAGAAGACTCTCACATGTCCAAATCACCTCACACCACCACCATCTTGCCACCACTCGTCAAACTCACACAAAGTCATAAGAGCGGAAATAGGAAACCATTCTCACTAAAAACCCTCACAATCATCTCCTGAGAGAAAACAGCGCTCTTGTTTTTTTTAACTGAAAAAGGACAAATATTTTAAGAGGCAATGAATTTGGTGGAGCTGAATAGGATGTTGGTATATGTTTTACTAAAGGCAATATAATGGCATACTATTATTAGATCACATTAATCATGACTGCGCCAAAGGCACTGACAGCAGCACTGAAAAGGATTGAAAATGTTGGTAATGGATATAAATTACCCATTGTGTGATAAAAGGATTTTTGTTCACTAAGAAGGTAGGGATAAAACAGGAAACCTCTGAATGCATGTGTATAAAAATATTGAATAATACAGGCTATCGGAGTGGGATTAACATTCACAGCGAATCAGATAGTAATAGTTTGACAATTAAAAGTGGACTAAACCCATCCAGTTAGAGAGGAGGATGGCGAGGTAGGAGAGTTGTTTTGACAGAGGTCTGTCAGTTGGCACGGCGATAATGAGTCACATCTCTCCTATATACGGTTATTTATTGCCCGACTTGGCTCGCAAACAAAAGATCAATAATTTGGAGCAAATCTAATGTTGCCCCTGGCGCTAATATGGTCATCCATCACATCTGCCATCTTTATGTGGGAGATGGACTGAATTTGTGTTTATTTGAGATCAAATGCAATTACATCATATAGCTTTAATAACATCTGAGCCCCCCTGTGAATATGTGTGGGTTTTTGATCATGCGTATGCATATACAGTATGCTTGTGAGATGTGTCACATACGTGTACATTCTAATATATTTACTGCTATAAGACGTGTTTCCACATCAATCTTCATTTCTTTCCACAGTCCTACATTTTGAAATATGAAGTGTGTCAACAGTCTATCCCCCTTTAGACGGCAAACGCACAAACATCCCTCACACAAATACACACATAGCACGGCCAGTCCCCCATTGAGACAACACAGAGCTAGTGAGGAGATCCCTCACTGACAAGCCCTGGGTGAGCCAGCTTAAGTCCACCTGGGCTCTGTCTGACTGTCTGCCTCTCAGAGTGAGGTGTGAGTCTGGCGAACGACAGACAGAGGTCATCTGTCACAGAGGATCCCTCCTGCCTAGGTGTTGCCCCACACACCTCCAGAGAAGGCCCTCGCAGGTAGACTAATAAGCATAAGGCACAGGGAGAGGCCCCACAGAGCCCCAAAGCACCTCCTCACACGACATCCCTCTCCCACTGTCACAGGCCCAGGACACTAACCTAACGACCTGCACTGCGCTTGATGATGACGCACACCATGAGCCAAACTGAAGCCATTTAAACGGGTATAGTCCCTAAAAAATAAATAAATTCAAATTGTAGATGGGTGTTGTTTTTGAGATAAATGGGGAATATGTCAGTTGGGTCCAATTTCTCAGTCTCACCTCTATGTGGTATAACAGAAATACAGTAAGCATGGTTCCTCACCTAATGTGTTTTCTTTGGGTCTTCTAATTGACATCCGTAGATCACTGGAAAAGCAAATAACACACAGAGAGAAAGAGAGAGAGAGAGAGAGAGAGAGCGAGAGAGAGAGAGAGAGAGACAGAGAGAGAGAGAGAGCGAGAGAGAGAGAGAGAGAGAGAGCGAGAGAGAGAGAGCGAGAGAGAGCGAGAGAGAGAGAGAGCGAGAGAGGAGAGAGAGAGAGAGAGAGAGAGAGAGAGAGAGAGAGAGAGAGAGAGAGAAAGAGAGAAAGAGAGAGAGAGAGAAAGAGAGAAAGAGAGAAAGAGAGAGAGAGAGAAAGAGAGAAAGAGAGAAAGAGAGAGAGAGAGTGTTAATGACACACCAACAGACTCGTCTCCAAGAGCAGCATCGTAAATATCGCACAAACAGGAAATCATTAGCACCACAGATAAAAACAGATCAGGATCTCAGTTCAATAAATTAAATACATGTTGTCTATCGCATTACAAGAAAACATCGAGAGAGAATAAAACTTGAGAAACGTGTTGGCATCATCTTAGGGATTTCGAGGTTAGTTAGTAAACAGTAAAGACGGATTGAACGATAAACTAGGAAATGTATGAATATACCGTCATCGAGAAATAGGCTAGTCTACAGCCTAGACTACAGACGTCGCACCAAACACTCCCTCATAGTGAGCTCCGGAGTTTTTGCCAGGGGATTTCATGAAACTAAACAGTACGTCAAAGATCCTTACAACATAAGATGTCTCCCCTAAACACCACTGTCATGTTCCCTTCGCATTCCTTTCTTCCCTTCTCAGACATGACTTTGGGTAGAGGAAAGAAGTTCTCCCTGAGCGTTTTAAGATGTCATTTTTAAAACATACATATCAAAGCTGCAGAAAGACAGATTTTTTTCCCTTCGGCTTCTCTGCTCTCGTACAATGTGGCTTTGAATAGAGAAGGAACTCAAAAGACGTTCTGAGATCTCTTTGCAATCCACTTCCTTGGGCCGACTGGCAACACATCATTTGTATTGATGCAATATTACATTTCAATATCGCATGTCAAAAGGCACAAAATGATAGATCATAGCCTAACTAAATGAATTATTAAAAGGTTGTGCTGGCTGTGCTATCAGCTTCTCTTACAATCAACTGTGTCTGAAAAGAACAGTTTGATACTGGCAGCATTTCAGTGTTTTTTCTTTTCTACTAGTTTTCTTTTTCTCTCTCTTAAGTTTTGGACCACTGTAATGAATCTGGATTTGTGTCACCAAAAAATGTCCTCAAATCTCAAACCACATGAGCACAACAATAACCAGACCTTTCCAGTTAGTTATTTTCTGTCCTGTTCAATGAAAACGACTTCCAAAGTACTGCGTTTGTGGCTAAAAGAGTGAAGAGCAGGACTAATATAATGACATATTTGGAGTGGTACGATTTGTGTTTTCTTCATAATACATTATGTCCCTGGAGCTTTATCTCTCTATTTCCCCTGGTAAAACCCTGAAACCCTTTTTAGATTTGCCCATATTACACATGGCCTCCATTCTAGGTCAAATCTGTATCAGAAGTTCATGCACTGACAACAGAAGCCGTGTGACCTGGAACAGTTTAGAGCTTGTGATTCTACCAGGGAGCCAGAGAGGACGGAGGGTCTGAACCTCTTATGATCCTTGTACTTTAAAGAGTTAGAACAATGGGATAAAAGATAAAGAAGTGTTAACGATACATTTAAAGGAGTATTAAGGTCAGTGAAAATACTCGTGGCACACTGACACCCAAAGATACAGCACATCACGGGTTAGTATATTCAGTGATGTGTATTTATGGACGCCAAGGGAAGTCAGGCTTCCCAAAAAACCTTCCCCCAAAAAATATATACGTACTATACATATATATATATATATATACAGTACCAGTCAAAAGTCTGGACACACCTAGTCATTCAAGGGTTTATCTTTCTTTTGACTATTTTCTACGTTGTAGAATAATAGTGAAGACATCAAAACTATGAAATAACTCATGGAATCGTGTAGTAACCCAAAAAAGTGTTAAACAAATCAAAATATATTTTATATTTGAGATTCTTCAAAGTAGCCACCCTTTGCCTTGATGACAGCTTTGCACACTCTTGGCATTCTCTCAACCAGCTTCACCTGGAATGATTTTCCAAAAGTCTTGAAGGAGTTCCCACATATGCTGAGCACTTGTTGGCTGCTTTTCCTTCACTCTGTGGTCCAACTCTTCCCAGACCAACTCAATTGGGTTGAGTTTGGGTGATTGTGGAGGCCAGGTCATCTGATGCAGCACTCAATCACTCTCCTTCTTGGTCAAATAGCCCTTACACAGCCTGTAGGTGTGTTGGGTCATTGTCCTGTTGAAAAATAATCGCTCCAGAAAGCTGTGGTAGCCATAATTCTAAATAAATCAAAGACAGTGTCACCAGCAAAGCACCCCCACACCATCACACCTCCTCCTCCATGCTTCACGGTGGGATCCACACATGCGGAGATCATCTGTTCACCTACCTTGTGTCTCACAAAGACACAGCGGTTGGAACCAAAAATCTCAATTTTGGACTCATCACACCAAAGGACAGATTTCCACCGGTCTAATGTCCATTGCTCGTGTTTCTTGGCCGAAGCAAGTCTCTTCTTCATATTGGTGTCCTTTAGTAGTGGTTTCTTTGCCGCAATTCGACCATGAAGGCCTGATTCATGCAGTCTCCTCTGAACAGTTGATGTTGAGTTGCAGTTAACTCTAATGAACGTATCCTCTGCAGCAGAGGAATCTCTGGGTCTTCTTTCCTGTGGCGATCTTCATGAGAAACAGTTTCATCATAGCGCTTGATGGTTTTTGTGGCTGCACTTGAAGAAACTTTCAAAGTTCTTGAAATGTTCCAGATTGCCTGACCTTCATGTCTTAAAGTAATGATGGACTGTCGATTATCTTAGCTAATTTGAACTGTTCTTGCCATAATATGTACTTGGTATTTTGCCAAATAGGGCTATCTTCTGTATACCACCCCTAACTTGTCACTGATTGGCTCAAACGCATTAAGAAGGAAAGAAATTCCACAAATGAACTTTAAACAAGGCACACCTGTTAATTGAAATGCATTACAGGTGACTACCCAATGAAGCTGGTTGAGAGAATGCCAAGAGTGTGCAAAGATGTCATAAAGGCAAAGGGTGGCTATTTGAATCATCTCAAATATAACAAATATTTTGATTTGTAACCAAACACTTGTTTGTTTAACACTTTTTTGGTTACTACATGGTTCTATATGTGTTATTTCATAGTTTTGATGTCTTCACTATTATTATACAATGTAGAAAATGGTAAAAATAATGAAAAACCCTTGAATGGATAGGTGTGTCCAAACTTTTGACTGGTACTGTATATAACACTGCCTTTCAAAAGTTTGGGGTCACTTAGAAATGTCCTTGTTTTTGAAAGAAAAGCACATTTTTTGTCCATTAAAATAACATCAAATTGATCAGAAATACAGTGTAGACATTGTTCATGTTGTAAATGACTATTGTAGCTGGAAACGGCTGATTTTTAATGGTATATCTACATAGACGTACAGGGGCCCATTATCAGCAACCATCACTCCTGTGTTCCAATGGCATGTTGTGTTAGCTAATCCAGGTTTATTATTTTAAAAGGCTAATTGATCATTAGAAAACCCTTTTGCAATTATGTTAGCACAGCTGAAAACTGTTGTTCTAATTAAAGAAGCAATAAAACTGGCCTTCTTTAGACTAGTTGAGTATCTGGAGCATCAGCATTTGTGGGTTTGATTACAGGCTCAAAATGGCCAGAAACAAAGAACTTTCTTCTGAAACTCATCAGCCTCTTCTTTTTCTGAGAAATGAAGGCTATTCCATGCGAGAAATTGCCAAGAAACTGATTATTTCTTTGCAACTCTGCCTAGAAGGCCAGCAACCCAGAGTCGCCTCTTCACTGTTGACGTTGAGACTGGTGTTTTGCGGGTACCATTTAATGAAGCTGCCAGTTGAGGACTTGTGAGGCATCTGTTTCTCAAACTAGACACTCTAATGTAATTGTCCTCTTGCTCAGTTGTGCACCAGGGCCTCCCAGTCCTCTTTCTATTCTGGTTAGGGCCAGTTTGTGCTGTTCTGTTAAGGGTGTATGTATGAAAGAGTCATAGACCGTTTCATGGACTGTTTCATCAACCCTACAAGTAGGGTGAGTTTGTACAGGTAGGGTCTGTTTGTCACTATTTGACTAAGCATAGATGATTTGATGATGTTGAAATGTTGAAGTTGAAATGGTGCTGGAATAGTGGAGGCAGCTCCTGTTTTCTTTGCGACATGAGGTACCATGGTTCTAAATCAATAGTTGTTTAGTAGTCCGAAAATGTTGGACACATTAACTTGCTTGACCATGCTGTAGGTCAGGTAACTGTGTCTCCTTAATGTCTCAGCCTTAGGCCCATATTTCACGGTGCCAAGGCATATGAACTAACAGGTTATAGAGCAAACAATATAATTATCACAACACATAAAATTGTAATCTGCCTTTGTTTTCTGTCTTGGTTTCCCCGGTGATTTTACCCACTCACCGCTACTGCAGCGTTTGGATACCATCACCTCTGATGAACTGAAGGACAGGATAGTCTTTCTAATATTACATTCCTGTCTCACCATATTGAGTTGCTAAATGCTACAAGATGAAAATACTGCTGTGGTTGTTGTCTGGTTTAGATTGAGATGTATTTCGTCTGTGTGTGTGTGTGTGTGTGTGTGTGTGTGTGTGTGTGTGTGTGTGTGTGTGTGTGTGTGTGTGTGTGTGTGTGTGTGTGTGTGTGTGTGTGTGTGTGTGTGTGTGTGTGTGTGTGAGAGAAGTGAGGGCCAACGGCGGGAGTGTTGGGGGTGACAATGACATCATAAACTCTGGAGGTTTTAATTGGAGGGTCCAGATTGTTGGACTGGTGACCCCACAGAAGTCATGGCCACCATTAGCGTCCAGACCGCATGCTAACAAACAGAATCTGTGCATGTTAGCACTGGCGAAAATTCAATTTGAGCTCTTTGTCTGCCTGATGCCTTGCCCTAACGATGGTCTCTTTTTTTTTTCCTTAAACAACAGAACACAGAGGAGTCGTTAGGACCCTCTCTTCATTACTTCAAAAAACCAATCATTAGACACCAGAGTATATACGTAATTAGAAAATCACTTCCTTTGCAATCCTGGCTAAGTAGTTTACATACTGTAATTACAGGGACAAAATCAATTTTTAATCATTTCACTGATTGGGCTCATCAGCTCAGTAGGAACATTGTATCCTGCTTGTTGTGCGAAAGCAACATCTGGGCTAAAACAATTACCCTTTTGTGTTCCAAAACTATTCAGAAACAGGCTTTCTGCAGCACCCGATGATTGTCATGTAGCCTGACTGCAGCCATCTCTCCCCCTGCCCTTGACTTGAGCATGGAGGATCACGTTTAAAGCCTTATAAATCAATACACTATAATAAGCTGCTCTTGGGAAAAAGCAGCATACTGCTTTTTTAACACCTTGAGTTTTGTCTTCCTGTTGTTGTCGGCAGTGGTGCTGGTGGGGGTGGTGTTTTTTTTTTGTTGCTGTGGCTTTTCACTAAATAAAAAGAGAAGCGAATGTCATTTCCCCTGAATAAATATGACCTTTCTAATATGTTGTTCCATTCAGCGTACAAACAGAGTATTGTTTAAATCTCATGTTCCCAACGCAAACCTGTGATTTATAATCATCCCTGTTGTTACAGAGCATACGCGAGGTAGAGAGACTGGATGAGTACTTTCCATGTTTGGTTAAGTGAGAAAAGGATCTGACATAGCAAACTTCAAACAAAAGTCTTCCTGATATGTTTCACCCTTCAGTGACTAATACAATGCTTTGTATTCCGGTCTGCAAGATGCAGGATCGATCCACATTAGTCTGAACTCTCCTTCGCTCACTTTGAAAACTGAGGAAATCAGGTTTGGGAAGAAGAAGAAAAAAGAAAATGAGTGAATGCATTGATCACTCTCGGTGTATGCAAATCACATTTGCCTCTATTTTTTTACTGATCAATAGGGTTAATTAAGAGATTCGTTTTAACTGCACTTTGGAATCCTGTTTTGAGCAGTCGACCTCAGAAATCATCCCGCTGTCCCTCCGTATCCATGGAAATGAAAGGCGGGTAAGAGGGGCCATAAATCGGAAAATCCAATTCGACCATGAGCACGGTTGTCACGGTAAAATATGAAAGCAAAGACAGCTCACAGGTAGATAGATCATCAGTTATATGCCGGTGAGGCAACATTTTAAAAAGTTTATACACAGACTTTTTCCACTGCAGGCAAGGCCATCCCCAAATAGTGTGGTGAGTAGGCTAGTTCCAGGGTCGTCCACAGGTTGTACTTTGACCGTGGCTATGGCTGATATCGGTCAGAGAAAAGTTGCTGCTATTGTTGGGCTGGCCCCCATGAGTATGAGTGCCATGTGTGGTAGCGAGAGTATCAGCAGCGGTGCTGGTGGTAAACGAGATTAATAATGGACGCTTTTTACAATTATTATTATTCCCAAAATGCTCTTTTGTGATTTGCTTTGAAGGGGGGAAGCGCTGGGAAGATCAGCCCGCGAAAGGGGGGCGCTCATTTGGAGAGCTTTTCCAATTATACAATTAGTCAGGAATGTAGGGCAGCAGCCTCTGTGTTCCGATCGCTCCGACCCTGGAAAGCAAGAGCCTTTTTCTTCCTCACTGGTCGTGCACAATAAAATAAATAATGATTTTAAAAAACAGATCCGAGGCCTGGGCACCAGCGAAAGTCCGGGTGGACGCCGCGTAGGCGGATCCCAAAAGAGTGAAACTAACAAACGGTGACCTTATTCGTGCCGATTGCGTGCGAACGACCCATGCAATCCACTCTATGCTAATAGACAAAGTCAAGGGGTCAGGGTTTTCTGTTTAAATACCGCTCTTTGAGTTGAACGGCTTTTTGTGCATTTTTTTTCTATCGGTACAGTGTGTTGTGGGTTGATTGGGTGGCTTTGGCAAAGGACACCAACAAGTCCTAATTATGCATTGTGAATCTCATTTATTTATTTATTTTTTGAGGGTGAAGAGATTTTAATTTGATAATTTTTCCGTTTGATTGTCCTCATCCTATGCCTGGTACTAAGTTTACTAGTTCAATATATATATATATATTTTAAACAAGTACCATCTATTTCCCTGTTGATTTTCTGTAAGCTCTCTTTACTGATTACAGCCATGACTACATGAACCTCTTCAATAATTATCCTGCAATAAAAAAAAAAACATGCAAAATGATTATTATCATTAAAACTCCTTACCAAGACTGTCACTCCTTCAACTAATTCTGTCAAAACTGTCAGAGGCTAAATGTGTCCCTTGGATGCCAATCATGTCATATTTCTAACAGCAGGATGTATTCTCACAACAGTGACAGGCTGCGCTCACTGAATCCATCCAAAGGCCATGGTGGAAAAAGTCCCCTCATTCGGATCAAACTGCTATAAACTAACCCATAAGCGAACCTTCTGCTGTCTCGACGTCCCTAAATGATCCAAATAGACTCAACATTCATCTTTTACGTTCATGTATGTGGAACGTCAATAGCACATACTGGAAGGGAGAGAGAAGGTGAGTTGAGAAGTAAGGTACGTATTTATGCAATCCTCTTTGTAGCTAGTCCCTGTACTTGTGATGGCCCAGATATCATTTGGAGAAAGCCTGACGATTGCGTGCATATGTGCCTTGTGTGAGAATGCGTCAGCGAGAGCATGTGTTTGTGATGGATCCAATATGACTGAGATCTGTCTCACATACCTCTGATGCCGCACAAGCCAAAAGACTGACTCACTATTTTAGATTTGATTTATACATCTCAGCATGCAAATGCAGGTCCAAAACACCAGCGACAATTACCAAGGCTGTTACACTGTTACATTGCACACATTTTTTTAAATATAGCATTTCACGTAATCTAAGATTGAAATACTTTTGGATTGCTCTATATTAAAATATATATATATATATATATATAAATAACGAACTACATTTTTAAATGATAAAAAGTATAGCATCATTAGTGTATTGTATAGCATATAAAGGCTGTCTGACACTTTGACTTCGGAGTCCTGCTATATAAGACAGCTGTTATATAATTCAAGTTCAAACAGTAGAATATTTTTTCAATAAATGTTATAGCTACATTTTTCCAGCTTCAAGAAAAAAAAGAAGTTTCCATTGATTAGCACTTTGCAAGCAATCCATTTTTACAAACCGGCTTGACCTCTCTCACTGGACGAGGGTCTACTATGAATTAAAAGAAAACTATTCCAGGGAAGGGATTGTGGGCAAGGAGAAGAGATGTATAGAGTGAGAAAGAGAAAAGAGATGTGTGTGAGAAAGATAGAGGACCGACGTGATCTAACCTGTGCGTTGTGACGGTAAAGAGAGGGAGTACATATTTGGAGATGATGATGATAGTGATGGTGAGGAGGACATTGTAAACTGCTGGCAGACCCCGTCAGCCGAGCCCTGATGCAGACAGATCCTTCACCCTCCATGTCACATGATCTACCATCAGTCTCAGAGATGGGGATATATCGCCACCAGCTCCAGAAATAATGGGTGCACCTGTTTACCGTGTCACCTCTGTTTGCTAATTGTCTCCTTGAGCTACATTGGGGAAGTAAATGCGTCTCGGCTTTTGACAGGCGGGCGTTTATTTAGAAATCACATTACTTCCAGCGCAATTGTTCTTTTTTCATTTGGGGGGGGGGGGGGGGGAATCTAGGAAAGTTAAATGAGAGTGCTGTGCTACAGATTTCACTTCCTGATTAGGGGAGGTGACAGCGTTGAGCTGAAAAGTTCACATTCATTTGTTCAATTCCACCCCAGAACCATGCCAGAGAGGAGGAGGAGTGTGACAGACATCTTTAATATCCTGCTCTTTACGTGATCAATCGGGGTGCCACTGATCCATACCTGCAGTACTGCCACCTCACCGACGTAGCTCAGGAAGAACACAGACAGGTTTGCAGAGGGAGGGGGAGGGGGGGGGGAGACAAGCGCCTGTAAACAAAGCAGACAAACCAGGACATTCAGTGCAGGTGCTATTGAAGTTTGACAAGAGTGCACAATGGCGACAGAGAAAACAACACCAACATACCCATTACAGTAAGCACTTTCCAAACATTTGATAATTTTCACAAAATTCTGCGAACTAGTGCAAGTACAGTAGTACAAGTACAGTCATTACACAGAGAAGCCTAAATGAAATGCAAGTGTTATAATGACAGTAAGAACAGGTATGGTCCATGGCATATGGTACGGGGGAAAAAACACTGAGAAGGGTTACATTTATGTTTGATAATCGAAACAGAGGCTAGGTCCTCCAAAATGACATGCGCTACAAAACGCGAAACAAACCTTCAGCGCACAGAATGTTACGCAATCCTACTTTAAAGGCCTGCCGCTTCACACAAGGCAAATAATCAGGTCGGCATGAGCCATGTGAACTACATGTCCTGCTCTCCCTCTATAGTAGAGCGTAACTCAGTGAGTGGGTTTGGGTTGAGGCCTCACGTCGAGTCAGAGTGAGTGGGGCTGGGGAGCTGGGGCAGAGGGGCACAGATGTGGTTCTCAAAGGAGGCCACCCCAGGAGCCTGCAAGGGGAATTCTTATCCCCACTACTATTTCAATAGGGAAAGACACACACACACACACACACACACACACACACACACACACACACACACACACACACACACAAAGGCACACTTGCCTTAAGTCACATTCTAAATTGGCTCCCAGGAGCATTTTCCCTACCTTGTTCACCAAAGGCATTGTGTATGTTTTCTGAGTGCTTAGCATATGCCGGGTAACGTGAGATCTCCTCTGCGCACACTCACATTGTTTCCAGAAGTTGTTGCATTTTTTTCTCCCCCTTTAAGTATTTCCCATCAGGAGCTTAATTAAATTCAAAATAGTTCACATATACCTACGATGCAGGATCGCACAAGCCGCCCACCCTGCAAGCCCCGATAGAGATGCAAGACTGGGAGCAACAACAAAAAAGTAGAGGAGGAGAAAAAAACAAAAAACAGTAAAGAAACAGAGAGAGAAAACTCCTGCTCTCAGAATCCTGTTTGTCATGGATGAGACTTTGCTACTCTGGGGTCTTTCAGATGTTCCTTCGAGAGGGGTTGAGTTGAGTATCTCACCTCTCCTGTCTTAGAAAGAGTCAGCCCAACAGTCATGGCGTACCCAATAGTTGGCACTAGGGCGGTGGGCGGTGTGGTCAACGATGGTGTGAGATTTGGGCCATACGGTAACTGCCAAAAAGGCCCATGGAAAGGGGTGAAGGACTCTTACCTCACTAGTTCTCCAGAATGTATAGACGTACACAGTGGCTTGATACCACAGTATGCAGGAAATACTATAGCATTTTTTTTTAGACAGGATAACCTTTGCTGTGTTTATCCTATTACGCATGGTGTTCTTTTAATGCTAGTGTAATACACGGGGGTGAAAACAATGTTTATAGCACATGCAGTGTTTAAGCAGGGGAATGTCAGTCAAGAGCAGACAAGTGTTGATTTTACACACACTATAGACACCACACACACTACACACACTCATTCCCCTTCCTAATACTACACCAGCCTGGCAGACAAAGTTAACATTTTAACTGCAAATATTCCTTGCCTCCAATAGTCCAATGTAATTCATTTTCCATCTCTGTTCATTAATCATTGTTAAAATTAGTGATCCATTTCTTCCACTCTGCCATCTGCACTCAGCTTCGTTACAAACATGACACCTTCCCGCATAATAAAAGCTGACAGCAACGAGGATGCCTTTCCAAATAGCTTTTTGCATATGTGCACCTCTACAACTAATGCTGTTGTCAGACAAAAGTAGGTTATTTAAGGAGCGCTCCTGCTAGAACAATCACACACACACACACACACATACATACATACACAGACACACATACACACAGACACACACACACGCACACACATGCACAGAAAGACACACACACGCACACACACACATGCATGGATAGAGAGGTATATAGAGACCCACAAATATCCATGTGTCCCAGGTATATACTGTATACACAATTTGATATAAACCAAATCAAACACACACTACCAGATGTGCCTAATCTTGAATGGAATGTGGTAAAATCTTGATAATAAATCTCCACATTTTCACTATAGAAAGCGAAGTTATGAAATCAGAGATTCGGAAACATTAACAATCACCAGAGAGACAACAATGGGACCGTTGTTGTTCTTCATGTGCTGTTTAAGTAGGCAAGATTTTATTCCAATTTAGAAAGATTAGTACTCTGTTGTTCTTTTCTACTTTCTTTTCTACATACAGATCTTAAGAGGGATACAGTGTGTGTGTGTGTGTATGTGTGTGTGTGAGATAATCTGATACATGGTTCAGACTAACTATTGTTGACTATTTGATACCAGAACATTCACATTGGATATTTCTGTTTATTACAATGAATATAAGGTGACACAGTACAGTCCTTTGTTCGCTGTAAGTATGCACTGATGAATGTATTAGCATGTATGCTTATGTGTGCGTGTGCCTGTGGAGTAGGGTGTGAGGGTTTGTGCGTGGAGTAGGAGAATTGTGTGTGTGTGTACGGGAAGTAGGAGCAGTGCAGTGCAGTGCAGTGTATTATGTGATGTGTGATGTGTGTGTGTGTGTGTGTGTGTGTGTGTGTGTGTGTGTGTGTGTGTGTGTGTGTGTGTGTGTGTGTGTGTGTGTGTGTGTGTGTGTGTGAAAGGAAGTGTCTCAGTTGGCTGAAACAGAGGTCCAGACAGTGGAGCTGCTTGGCTGAGGAGAGCAGGGTCCTATAACGAGCCGCCTGGGCCAGATGATGCCCATCGCAGGTCACACAAGCCACACACAATCCCCCCAATACCCAGGCCAGAAGCCTCTGTTTGCCTTCCCCAGGACGGGGCTCTGCTCCCCCAAGTCCCCCCCAGTCCTCCATGGTCCCCCCTTAACGCCCGTCAGCCCCCAGATCTGCCGTACGGCCTCCCTGGTGAGGTGTCGCTGGAAGCCCCCAGGCACACCACATTAATCTATATAATGCCCTCAAAGAGTGGGCTTTTTCACACCGCTAACTGCCAAGGCCTACGAGGGGCAGGGGGCTGCGCCATGGTTCAGCTGTTCGCCCAACTGGCGTCTGCACACACACATACAAGAACACACACACATACTGACGCTTTGCCTATAGCCTCTGATTGACTCAATAAAGGTGTACCTTCATCAAATGGCTAGCAGAAACCCCTGCAATCTTAGGAGGGCTGGACTTTTCAGGCAGACAGCAAATAGAAAAGAAGCTAAATCATCTTGACATTCACCAACGTGGAGCCCAAGAGAAAGCCACGGCTTCAGTTATTTCTCCCATCCACTAATTTGGTTCTCCTTAACCCCCCACACCCCTGCAGCGCACATACACACATGCACACACACTGACACGTTTAATTTCAGGTTCTCAGCACATCTGAATTACAGAAAACTGATGAAGGATGGAGGCCAGGCCCCTCCGGACTGATTAGCATCATTTAAGAAAGCGTTCCTTTTTGCTCGGCTCAGCGACCGCCCAGCCTACAAGATGGGTGGCCTTTCAGCATTAGAAGTCAATATGGAGTAAACTCATTTGAATTGAACATGGAGGAAAACCACTCCAGCGTCTGGGCCTCTGCATTTTTTGAAGTCTTCATATACTCGTTCAATGACCCAACTGAGCTTTAAAATGCACATTACTATAGGACGTAAAGTAGCAAATGTATATAAATCAAGAGGACAAATAAGGAACATTTTAAAGGTATAAAGTAATAAGACAGAACACGTTTTTTTGCCTCTAAATTATATAAGCCATGCAAATGGCTTAAAATTTTGTAAAGCTTTTCAGAAAATCCTACTTATGGTTGCCATTCTGTGCCAAAAAGTTCATCTGGCCTGTAAATTTAAGCATGGATTACAAATATTCAAATCATGAGCTTACTGTTCAAATAAACATTTCCAACAGGGAAAAAGTTGCAAGGCATACACTTTCAACATAATTCCTCCTCTGGCATCGCCCTCCCCTCACTCCTAATAAAACAAAAAGAACAAAAAATACAAAACAAAGAACGGAGTTGAAAGGTCGTCTTTTTTCATTTACCGTCCGACTGCATAAACACCCCTGATGAAATCTAATGAATGTAATTGTAACCACCTATACAATCCCAGTTTGGCAGCCTTGGTTATGTCCTGATATCCTGGGTGGGACAATAGAGTAAGTTATTACAGTTGAATGAGAAGGGGAAAAAAAGAACACAAAAGAAAAAACACGTCTTAAGCCGGTCAGCTGCCCGCCACATGGTAGAAATAATAAGGACTGAAGTCACAATGAGTTCAGCTTCGGTTTCCTAATCACTTCCTTTATAAAGGACCCATCTCGTTGGAGAGGGGCTGTGTCATTGCAAGGGGTCTGACCAGTTATCAGGGCAGACAAGTGCGGATTCACTAAAAGAAGGGCACCCTAAACCTGACCCACAGAGATCTGGACCTTGACCCCTCCAATGTCTCCTATTTTTCGGCCCAGCTTGGGTGAGACGGACCCAGGCAGTGTAGGGCCTAGGCAATTGTAATGATAGCCAGCGTTACTCTGGGATTAAAATAGCCCCTCTCCTCGGCTCCCGCCGAGCGCTGCATTAAAGTCTTCCACATTGCAAAATTGCAAACAGATGCATCTCAAGTACCTGCAAATAATCTGCCAAGACCAATTTCAAAAGGGAGATTTCAAAATATGTGGAAGTCATTAGGACGAGTATTATTTTTGTGAGGAGCAGGCAACCAGGAGTGGCTCCACAAGCAGATGGGTGCTGCTTTTATTTAGGAAGAAAGGCCCAATGTATTATTCCTCCATAAATGAAGATGCATAACATAGTATGAGACAATTACAGGCAAAATATTGACGTTTCAAAGGCAACAAAAGAATGTAAAATGTCCATCTTTTTGTCCATCTTTCATCTCCTTTGAGACTTCTTTGGGGCTCTTCAGAGAAGATATGAAATAAGACAGAGAGATCTAACAGTGTTGTGTATTAAAGCTAAAATAATTAAATGCCTCTTTCTCCCGAAGAAGAAATGTTTCGGAGGTCTAATTTGCAACTGCTGCTGTTGTTGTTTTTCTGTTGAAGCGAGGGTATCGGACGTTCTAGGCTCCTCAGTGCAGCTTTAAAGCACCGAATCACAGCATTCTCCAATTAAAGATGATTTCAGCACCATGCACTGCAAAAAAAAACTTCATTAGAATGTACATCAAGCTGACAACATATATACTACTCTGTGTGCAATGCATGCGTCATCAAAATGCACATTTTCTCACTTGCCAAGCCAACATATATTACCCTTTGTTTCTGTAGCAGATTAATCTTAATATCAAAGACAATTTGATTAATAAGCTGTAAGGGTAGTGCTTCTTATGTGGACTATAGTGAATGTTTGACTCTCCCAAAAAGTGGCGAAATCGCTGTCCTTGAAACAATAAGCATTCAATCAAATTCTTCATAATTGTAACAGTAGGAAGCGGTTCAGACTTTCCGCCCACAACAAACACGCTTTGTTCTCCTGTTATGAGAGAGGGACACAATCAAGTGCGTGAGAACGCCAGGAATGCAGCATTTTCGAGCGATTCCTCTCCAACTCCTCTCCCTTTTGGGTCGCCCATATTATTTGCTTCCTGTCTCATTGTAGCTGGCAAAAGAAAATTCTGTAATTGAGCAGTACAGAACATGTGCCCTCCCTGCTCGAAGATGACAGATGGATTATAAAAACTTCAAAGCCAAGCATTTGGAGCACCAGGGGAGAGATGGTAGGTATTTGAACTATCATTCTTTACCCAGGAGACAATGGCTGCCTGACATGGTGCATACATCAAGAAATAGTGCAACCACACAGACATAATCTCCCCCCTTATCCCCCCCCCCCCTCTCTTAGTGCTATATATTTAACATCCTGTTACGAGCTACTTTCAGCCAAGCACAAGAACACACGTTACCGTAAGAGAGGGAGGCTTACACATACAAGGATAGCAAAGAAAGGATTGCTTTTTATTTTTAACAGTTTAGCCACCCGATTTTTTAACATGTTGTTCGATTTCACTGTAGGTCGTCATCAGTGTCTTGACTCTGAAATAATAATTTACATGCGGAGGGTAGGGACGGGTTTTAACCACTGCAACGACATCATGATAAACATGCCTGTAAGGATGTAAGCTACTGTAACCAAAGCGAGATAGTGGCTGGTGATTTCTAGAATCATCTTATAAGCATGATTTATGAAAGCGGCCATCTGTCGGTCTTCCTTAAGCACGGAGGCCACCTTTAATAATATAAGGACAAGATGTGAGCTGGCCATAGAAGGATGTGCATTGGGAACACTTGAAGAGACACACAATTACGAGAGAGAGCTACAGAGTAGTGATGCTATCTGCAATTGTCCCTTTGTTCACACACACACACTCCTAAAACTCTTTGACAAACATACACACACACCGCCTCCACCCTTCTCTCTCTCTCTCTCTCTCTCTCTCTCTCTCTCTCTCTCTCTGTCTAACACGCACGCACACACACACACACACACACACAGTGGGTCATATGGAAGCTAATTACTGTTGACCTCCACAGTCACACCGTTTAACCCCAGTCCCTGGCACAGTGACCCCTGTCTAAATTAGCCAGGCCTAACTCTGGAAACCAGAGCTTGCTTAATCCCTCAAGTCCTACTCTGGTACTGGTCGCACAAGGGTTCCACCGAAAGCCGAAGTCGCGGCTCAAACAAGACACCACGATACACAGTTTAGAGTTTAGATCATCAAAGTCCCCCAGGTGGGGAACTACTACTTACGGAAATCCCATAGGTTCAGAGTAGTAACAGTCTCGAAAGACTGTCTTCGTCACATCCACGTGAAGGTTAATTCACACAAATGTTAGTTTCCTACAAACACACACAGCCTTAGAAAACGTGCACCCAAACCACAGGGAGACGTCAATAGAAGTATTTCAGTCAACCGGGATTTTGTTAAGCAGTTAACATTGAGCCTCCAGTGCGCTGTGTTCTAACTAAGGCTGCTGGCCTCTGACCTCCTGTGACCTGGATGTGACTCCCCGTTTGACCTTGGGGGCCGGCGAGGTTCTCCACTCTCGAGCATCTGCCAGTGGGCTCATTATGCAGCCCTCCCTCCATGTGGTCACCTTTTCAACGTCCATCAGGATTTCCAATCTAATCCCTCTGGATCATCCCATCGATGCTAAGGGTGTTTATGTGTAATGGATCCCATCTCCCCCCCCCCCCCACCCCCGCCCCCCTCCCAATCCTACCACACCTGCCCCTCCCTCTTATCTTTTCAATTTAGCCCTTGATTCATTAAATCAGTCAGTCATTTCATTGCTTGTCCAACAACACGAATGGTGATGTTGTATGGTTGAAGTCATGTTTATTGGGTTCAGGTCCTGGAATATTTTGGGTCTTCTGACTCTTGGACTGGGTTCTAAATAGTTATTTTTGTAAATTAGCAAAATCTCTCGAGAATTAAACGAGGCAATTCTGTTGGGGAAGATAATCCATCAAAAAATAGGTTGCATTGTTGACGTGTCCTAAATAAACACAGTATGATGGTATAATAAATACAATGGTACGCTCCTCTCTTTACGCTCCCTGTTCCTCTTTCCCGACACCCAGCAGCATGGGGAAGCAGACGCACCGTTCCTCCCTCATCCTCATTACTAACTAACTACGCTGTTTGATTAAAAGCGTGTAAGAAAAAAGAAAAAAAAACAGGCCGAACCTCCATAATTAAGATCCCTTCACAGATTACCTCTGACAACAAAAGCGTGGAGAGAAGGGCCGCCTGCAGCCGGGGAAATTGGATGAAAAAGAGAGTGAGGACGGGCCTGACCCCTCTCGGCTCCATGCTAGCACCGGCCTTGCCTGGATCAAATGTGCTCCCCAGCAGGAGAGGGACTCCCACCGGATACGATCCAGGGCCTGGGGGGGGGGGGAGGGGGGGGTACAGCTACATGACCCATATCAAAGTACCTCGGGCATTGTACTACAACTACAAAGCATGCACAAGCTTCAGCGTATCACACAAACATACACACATTCATACAGTATGTACAAACCTTTGGGTTCTGTCCTTATACAGTCTGCTAAAGATAAATACAATTGGAAACCAACACAGACCAAATTAAATCCCACTGTGTTGCTATCATAAACGCAAAATGACTAACACTGATCCACATTACCTAAGCGCTTATAATCAGCCAGATCTGAAAACGATAGCTAACGTCTGCTATTACCTAGCTACAGTATAGTAATTCTACTGTTACGGTTCATTCCAGATTTCATACATGTGTTTCTCATGTTGCCATACTCCAGCTAGTCTGGGCATCCACTCACTAACACGTTCCCCGCTAAGCACCCCGCCCAAGGGGACCGAGAGCAGCTTCCTTCACCTGAGCCTTTCAACCTACGACCCGATGGTCAGAGATCCATCTCCCTACCCACCGCTCCACGCTGACGCCCATTATCCTGTGGGTCCTTTGCCTCCGACTCAGAGCGGGAGGCCATTAATATAATCACAGGGATCTAGTGTGTGCTGGAGAGCCCCGAGGCTACAGCAATCAGAGGAAAGTGAGAGAGAGGAATAAACTCCACCCAAATCTCCGGAAAACGTTCCCATTCCGACGGCGCTGAAATGGATCGGTCCAGAACGTCACTGGGGGGGGGGGGGGGGGGGTACGCCGAAGTTAGCGTTTTAACAGAGACCTCCCAAGACGGCGGGGTTGGGGAATAACACATGAATCTTCTCTACAACCTAGGCTGTGCCTGGTTGATCTAACGATGACTGGTCACAGAACCATCTTCATGCAAATTTAAACAGAGAAGATATTTCATTGCACTAATGATGCCCCCCACATAAAAAGCCTAAACTATCAACACCAGGCAAAAGTTCACCACTCTAACAAGTACATCATCTGTGTGGTCATCATTAGCTTAATCTGCCAGATGATGAGGTGGCTACATGGGGAATACAGTGTGAAGAACTGTAAAGAACTCCAGGAGCTTGGGATGGGTCCTCACACCAGGCTATTGGAGGTCTGTGGGTGCAACCCGATCACTACAAAGACAACACAAAGAATTGTCTGA
The DNA here is from genome assembly GCF_002021735.2 of Oncorhynchus kisutch. NCBI lineage: Eukaryota > Metazoa > Chordata > Actinopteri > Salmoniformes > Salmonidae > Oncorhynchus > Oncorhynchus kisutch. Next base: position 59,900,218 of record NC_034181.2, on the reverse strand, counting down.
AACCACCTGACCACAGAGAGGCATGATGGGTCCGGTGTGAGCCCCTTGTGCAGAGAGCAGGTCCGGGTGAGCTGAGCTTCAACACACTATGGAACCACGGTCACTTGGCCACCGTTTTTAGAAGCACACAGTGAACGGATGACTAAACTCATGGGTGAACCCCCCCCCCCCCCCCCCCCCCCCCCCCCACACTCCCTCTCTGAGTCTATCACTGTGTTCTGTTCCCATGGACATAGACACATGCACATTTCTTCCTAAACAACTTGGTTTCTCTTGTGGAGTCATTTTCTTCAAAGTGCTCTATTTCTCACAAGCTCTAGTGGAGGATGGGCCTCTGAGTGGAGTGTGGATAGTGTTGCCCACACGGCTCCTGCCTGAGCCACACTGACAGTCCTATTTACTAAAACAGGAGAAAGCATCCAAGACTGTGGCCCAGCACTTCCACTTAGCTTTCTCCCCATTACAACGATTGGTGCGAACGACATAACAAAGAGATGAAACAGAGATATGAGAGGAGAAAACAACGCCTCATGATCAAGAAGAAAAAGAAAGAAAACAAAAAGACGGGAGGAAAAAAAGGCTGATTTATGAAAATCATCAGAAATTGCGGGAGATCTGTTAAGGGTTTGCTGCAGCAGGGGTACGAGCACATCTTAACACTTAAAAGGGGTAAAAAAATAACAAAAAATAAAAAGAAGCTACGTGCCAGGGGAATTCTCTCCAAAAGCCCTTTAAAATTCACCTCGGTAATAACGCAGATAAATAAAGACAAATTCCCTAAAGTAAATACTATTTAGCTCACACCTTGAGTTGCAGTTTTTAAAGTGGTTCACACAGGACTGACAGCTCTCCCCATACAGTGCCTGTTCTCCTGTTTTTAAAACACCAGGTGGGAACTACTGATTGTGTGTGTGTGTGTGTGTGTGTGTGTGTGTGTGTGTGTGTGTGTGTGTGTGTGTGTGTGTGTGTGTGTGTGTGTGTGTGTGTGTGTGTGTGTGTGTGTGTGTGTGTGTGTGTGTGTGTGTGTGTGTGTGTGTGTGTGCGTGCGTGCGTGCGTGCGTGCGTGCGTGCGTGCGTGCGTGCGTGCGTGCGTGCGTGCGTGCGTGCGTGCGTGCGTGCGTGCGTGCGTGCGTGCGTGCGTGCGTGCGTGCGTGCGTGCGTGCGTGCGTGTGTGTGTGTGTGTGTGTGTGCGTGCGTGTGTGTGCGTGTGCGTGTTCGATGTGAATTCTAAGTCCAGCAGTCACAGGACCACATACCTTGTCTCTTAAAAAAAAAGGACTCCTTCGTGGAATGTGAGATGTTCCCAGAGCCTTCTAAAAGAGCCCTTCTTTGGTGACACTCGCAGCACACATTTTTTGGGTGGAGCGAGTACCTCCCAGCTTTTGGACAAGCAGAGCATGTCATAAATATACAAATAAACGTATATTCAATATTTGTGCAAACAAAAAAAACAAGCTGCCCTGCTCCCTCTTATGACACTGTTGACCTGAAGATGTGGTCAGTGAGTGCCGGCCTTCACAAAAGAGCATGTGTTCAAAGCTGGGAATCTTAATTTGCCTTTAGGCCTACATATTTACTTTAGCATCCATGGAAAACAGTAATATGGTATTAGTGCATCTCAGGGGGAAACTTGTGTTTTTAAAATGCAGGCTAATGCGCTCAGTTTTAAATTGTATAAAAAGGCAGATGATATATACGGCTTCGAATAAATGTGTGTTAATAAAGTGCAATACACAAATAAAGAGCGAACTTGCAACCGTATTCCCACACGCCCCTCAAATACACATCCATAGAGGGCAACAGATAAATCAGCGGCTAATTCCAAGACAACGATTTGAATTGATAGACCAGAAATACAGCAGGCCTTCAACAAGAAATACAAGTTTGATTGGGAGTTACAGTATATTTTGTGCGAGCTGACATTAAACCTCTCTGTTTGACTCCAACTGGCCATTATCACAAATGTCCCCTACCCTAATAGAGGTGTGCAGACAGGCCGACATTTTACTGACTTTTATCAAGCCACATTTATCAACACTGCCGTGGAAATCTCCAGGAAGCTTTTTCAAAAGCAGTCCAGAGACATAGCTAAGTACATCATCCCCTCCTCATTGTCTCGCTCTCTTTTCTTCCCTCTCTCTCTGTCTCTCTCTGTCTCTCTCTCTCGCCCTCACTGTCAGATCATCTCTTCCCCTCCCTCCCTCCCTCCCTCCCTCTCTCTCTCTCTCTCTCTCTCTCTCTCCCTCTCTCTCTCTCTCTCTGGTTAGGAGCCACTAATTCACAGGGCCTGATCCGTCTCCGAGCCTGGAGACGCCAATGCTATCATTATCAGCCAATTCAGCCAGCCGTTAAATGGTGGAATCAGGAGACATTTGCTCCCCTCCACTATCGCTGTGACATCATTACCGAGAGATTCAACAGCGGGAGCGGGGGGGCGGGGGGGCGGGGGGGCGGGGGGGGGGGGGGGGGACAATACAGCAACTCAGGCCCAGGCATCTCCTCAAGGAATTACACGTGAGGGGGGTCTGAGAGGGGGTACTGAGGGTCTAATACAATACAGGTCCACCTGGGAGAACAAACTGCACCAGCCTGAAACTCCCCATGAGCACACTGGCAGTGGAGGAAGAGAGAGAGAGAGAGAGAGAAAGATGGAGAGGGAAAGAGAGGGAGTAATAAAGAGATGGGGGGGGGTCTGCACACCCTGGGTAAATGGCAGCTCAATGCTAGCTAACGCACTTGAGCCTATTTTTTTGTCCTCCACCTCTCTCACTCTCTCTCCCTAGCATGGCTCTAATGGCAACATGTAAACTGCTTTGACACACGATCCACTCTTATGTCTCTGGAGTAGAGGGAGTGTTTTGGGCCCCTCGCACTATGATACATCATCACCATTTGGTTGTTATACGTTTTTAACATTGGTGGCTGATTCACAACTCTTCCCCTCATGGATAAAAACCACTTGTGCTATAGTGCTGCTAAATTGCTCCTCTTCTGCTGTGCTGTTAAAAATCCAGCTCGCTTTTTTTTTTTTTTCATTCACTTTTAAACGATAGGTCCTTCAAACGCAGGACAAATAACATGTCATTATATATGACTCTCACGTTTATTTGAAAACGGCACCAGTAGCTTTTATAACCTTCAACTTGTTGAAGTCCAGGAAAAATTACTCTAGAGTTTAATTAACCAATTAAACATAATACCCTCTTACCCACAAACAAGTTGGAGAACACAGCAGAAGTCCCGTAAAGGCGCGCACGCACGTACACACACAGAATATAAACATGTTGAAAACATTCTCACTATATTTCTTATATTGCGTATCATGCATATCAACAAATACACTAAAAAGACCACAGAAACGGTCAAACACAGTGATTCTCAGGCATATGCAAGAGGACAGAAAAAAAGACCTGGCTTTGAAACTCTCACAGCCCCAAGAAAGCAAAGGCACTCAGCACTATCTGACTGCTCCTGATTAGGAATTGTCAAAATATTTGCGACAGAGGAATTCCGACAGCCGAGCGGAGAGCAGCTCCTCTACAAAAGACCCATCTTCCCTGTGTAACAAGTACACGAAATGAGTGTAGACATAGAACCTAGAGTCCCCCAGGCTATTGTAGTAATAACCCGCGAGACCTGGCTGGGAATGTACAGCTTTCAGAGGCACTTCTCATCCTATTTGTAGCACCGCCACTGATGTGTGTGGTGCGCAGGTCACTCTCTTTTAAAGCCCCCCTTCTTTTAAAATCCAAGTAGAACTTCTCCCAACAAATATGCACAGGGTTTTGCCTATCGTGTTTTTCTTCTCCTCATTTTTTTTTCCCCCTTTTCTTTTTTTTTCTCCACAAGGCAAGTTTCATTAAAGATCCAATTATGCAAATCAGGTCCTGAAGAGGCAGCTGAATATGCATTATAATAGTGTACATTAATAGTTCAACACAATATACGGCATCAGGGGCAGATTTACGAGGCAACATAACCGCTACGCCTCTGTCCTTTGGAGAAAACCTCTTGATCATAATTAAAGGTGCAGGGTCCTCTTGGTTCTCTAGAACAAGCCGTCTCACCAGGGTCCCCTCTACATGGACCCAAAATGCACTAACTAGCGACCAGCAGGTCACGACCTTTACAAAGTCAGAGTACAGACATCATTGTAGCCCGCATAGAGCTAGAGAGATCTCATACTACATATTTCCTTCGGTAACTGCCCCCCACTCCACAGTTCTGGAGTCAACCCCCAACAGCACTGCAGATATTTACCACTCTTTAAGGCACGCCGGATAGAATGCTAAATAACACAATGCCATGCTTCAGAACACGTGATTGATGGGTGGTTGCCTGTTTGTGTTAAGCTGTTGTCTACAAAAATGACATGGCTGTAATTTTGTGCTCCTTTGCAGATCAAAAGGAAACAGTCTTGACACAATGTGCTGCACATTTATAAATCTAAATGCTAATAAACGTAAAAAAATGCAAATAAATAGGCTTTAATGTTGCAAAACTGCCTGCTGACTGGGGTACTGTATGCAAAGGGGACATTTCAGGAGGTATTCTAATATTGCATTTTTTGGGGTTGAAAAATCACAGATGAATGGCTACTGTGGACGTGTGTGATTAGATAGATCACTTAGACAAAGGCCGAGGCCAAAGCACAAGCTGCTCATCTTTCCCAAGGATGGGCAAACTAGTCCAACTTAACACATTCTATTATTGAGCGTAAACATCAATCTAGATACTTAGGTCCACGATCCATATAGATCTATCCCAGAACCCCTGGGAAGACTGGGAGGGGGAGAGAGAGGGGGAGAAAATATCTGTGAATATACCTACAAATTCACATATGTGCTTTAAGCTGGTGTTACTACTTTAACCAGCCTAACTTTCTTTTTAACCAGAGGCCTACCTCTTCGTTTGCGCTCTGGCACTGCAAACCCCTCACTCCCTCTCTCCGGTGTGCTCTCGCTCTCCCTCTCCCTCATTCCCCCTTTCCCAGACAGACAGACGCTCCTTCTGGTGGCACCCTGGCATGAGGCAATTGAGTCAAGCTCATCCGTCATCACCTCATCTGTCGGCCCAGTCTTTATTCTTAGATCACACTGACGCCTACGATTACTATCCGCCGAAACGTTGGACTTTCACATCCTTGTCGCCCTCATATCCACACACACATACACATACACGCGCGCCTTTTAAAATATATGCTATGCGACACACGTGAGAAGAGAACTGTTAAGAGCCACAGCCTACAGACAAAAACGAGACCAAGCTTGACAAACATGACATGTGAACAGCTCGTCTCTGTAGCTCAAACAGGGCTCATGACATCTGACAGAAGACCATCTCTCCAAAGTGTACCTTCTAAATCAAGGTCACCATACTACAAGGCTCACCACAGCCTTGCGCCTATTTGTTATGTGTTATGCCCCCAGCCTTCCTTTCCAGACCCCTCCTGAAACAGCCCCTCCTGCCTGCCAAACTAGACTGGGGGTGGGGGGGGGGTGGGGGGGGGGGGGGGGGGGTGGGGGGGTGAAGGGAGAACACAGCCACCGGGGTAAAGGCCTTAGCCTTTGGAGCCAGAGGGGATGGGGGCTCCACTGCACATATCAATTAATACCTAATCACCAGGCCTCGCCTGCCATACCGTCCCACAAGAGACCCTGGCTACTGCCGTACATCTGGAAGACAATTTCGACCAATTAAAGGAGCCGAGAATCATTTAAGAGTGGGATGGCTGTTTGATCACGTCTCTGACTGCTCTCCTGCTCCGGCTACAGTTGACTGGCTGCAGACTGACAGGTCCGGAGAGGAGCACTGATGCCATGCCCATGCCCTCCTCTCATCCTCCTCTCTCACTCTCTCTCCCCCGAAAGATGTGCATTACCGTGGCTTGTCATCACACACGGAACACAGACACAGGTACAATAGGATACACTGCAATGCTGAACCACTAAACAGGTTGACGAACTACATCAAACACAGGACTGGTGATGCTTAGGAATGTGATTTATATAAGAACAAAGCATGTTTAAAAATGGGATTAGGAATATAACACCAAATTCACAATAGAGGGTACACAAGACAAAAATATTGAATGTGTAAAAGCAATTGTTTGAGCTAAGTGAAACGTGATAGCTTGTCATACAATTCATTGAATTCTTGCTTAATTAATTATGATGATAATAATATTAAAAAAATAATACAAATATATTTCCCCCACATTTTGTAACAGACAGTCAACTACCAGTCAAGTATCTCCAGGACAACACACACAGGAGCTGCAACTACATACCAGTTAGTAAAGTCACACTTTCTCTTCCCTCAAAACACCTTTCACAATTCATTGTCATTCTCCTAACTATTGGTAATTGCATGGAGGCTACTGTAGGGCCCCGATCTGGAATTCAGTGCACTCCAGTGTGACTGTTGTCCATCGCTATTTCATCTCAATAAGAAAATAAAAAGAACTGACACAAAAAGGTTCACGCCCAGACACTATTACAGACATAATATCCGCCTGGCAAATACCATTAAACAATGACAGTGGCTAACTCGGACAGTGCATCTGTGCATCCTATTTGTTCATTTCCTTTGACAATGAATCTAAGGAATAAACATTTTTTCGCAAACTCAACTTTGCGGAAGATACACAAAAAAAAAAGTTAAACAATGTGATGGACGTTTTGTAACGCTTACGTTACGGTTAAGGGGGTCATATGTTTTATCAGCCAATGTAGCCTAGGCTACTGTTTTAAATTGCTGCCTTCGAGCTAGGTTAATCTCAAAACTGGTTCTTCTGTGTTTACATGGGAGGATCGCTCCCTTCTGCTCAAGGTGAAAGGCTGCTCGGTTGGATGAGGGACACCTGCAGACTAGTCCTACCGGGGAGAGTTTGAAGCACTGGTAGTGCCCCTGCAACGGTAGCATGTGTTTTATTCCACGAAATGATACATAATAGACTCGTACTAAGACACTTTTAACATTTTGGGGTTATCAGACTGTATGGGAATATATTTATCCTGACAAATTTGAGATTCACAGCGCAAGAACAAAACATCTAATCCCACACCAACAGTCTATATGCACTTTAAATATATCATTTATATTTTGGAACATTTACATTAGGCAACGTGAATGTATATAGCTATGAAATACGCTACTTGCTAGACTCGACCCCGATTAAGTTATTGGCTAGGCTACGTCATTTTCATGAAATTATTTGTCATGGGTGCCTATTCTATTCGTTTCCGAATCGCTATAACTTTTACCATTTGGATACCTTTCCCCAAGCAATTGCGTTTTGAATCAATCGTTCAAACCTTCATTTCTCCAGTAATATGTGTGTTGTGTCTATATACAAGGTTTTAAAGCGTGTATGACATTTAGCCCTCAGTTGTTGATGCCATCATAACGTTCCTCAAAGCATAATGCATGGCTGCTATTCATAAGAGGTCGATCACAGCACAAAATGGCAGGTCTCACCGGCTCTTCCATCTCACAAGTTTTGACACATGGCATGCAGCGGATAACTTTGATCCTATTTCTCCAACAATCTGCACTCAGGTTAGCTGAAATTCTAAGCAAAACCCCTAGGGATGTGATGAGAAAGTTTTCGAAGCAGATTGGATGGGGGGGGGGGGGACAGTTTATACTTCCTTAAAAGTAGTCGCAAATATCTGCCTGTGTTATGCATGTCATGTGTCCAATACGTTAATGCACACTCCGTTGTCTATCTTAAACGTCTGAAATATACACCTTTTATATGTGACTATTATGAAGTCGTTGAAATATAAAAGAGATAAGAGTAGGTTCTGAGTCGCTGTACAATGTCTTCCTATGCATTCATTATGTAGACTACACCTTTCCCCCTTGACAACCCCGCATGCTAACGTCACCGCTATGGATATTTAATTATACTGTATTTTTTAATCACGTAGAGAAACAGGCCCCACTGAGATGATACAATAGAAAATAGCAATTGTTAAGACTGACTTTCAAAAGCGAAACGCCTTCGGGTTACCATTCCAAACCTCCTAAACCCATGCGTAAGCTTCGCACTTCTTACCTTTAAATTTGGAGTAGCGCGAAGAAACTCCTGTCTGTAAACGATGCCTTGGTGAGAGATTGTGTTCATTGAATAATGAGGCATGTCCATATGATTGACCGGATCATTTTCTTTCGCTGAAGGGGGAAAAGTGCGCTTCGGACCTGTTACGATTGTCCAATACAGAATTCTCTCTCTAACTGTTCCGCACGTATCCTGAGTAAAAAAAAAAAAAGCGTTTTATTTCATTCGGTCAGTTTTTTCCCCAGGCCAAACGTGTTCATTGATACTAATTACTCAGCATCACAACACATTTCCATATTTCAGCTTGGACTCTCCCTATCTGGTAGGTGAAATGCATTGTACCGTTAAAAAAAGCAGTCCATTGTCGTCCGCCGCGTTATTCACAGCAAATAGATATAGGTCTTGCGGCATTGCTGGAGCTAAGAGCGTAACCCAAGATAAAATAACACCGTAAATAATAATACTCTAATCGTAGGCTACATTTCCCCCGTGTTACGGTAAAAAAAAGAGAAAGAATTCCCAACCTCGCAGCTTGTTTCTGACCTTGAGCTCCCGTAAACACTCTTATTAAAATATGTCTATTCTCCTCAGAACCCATTCACATTGTCAGTCTTGTTACGTTGACACCGTGTATAATTGGCTTTGATACATGTAGTCCGCGACCATGCGGTGAACACATAACAACTGAACACATATAATGTTGTAAAAGTACACGTCCTTACCTTTTCAGTTAACTATTTCAAGTATTTTTCTTCCCCCCAAAAAACTCCAGGGTAAATCGGTGTAGTCTGCGCGTCCTCAGCATCAGTCACAGCTCTAGTGCTTAAGAGAAGTAATCAGTGATAAAATGACGTTCATCTCACTGTAACCTTGTGGCGTATTTAATGTAAATAAGCCAGTTATGTTGCCAATCGCATGCATACAAACGCAAACTAGTCCTGAGGGAGGCTTTTTTTTCAGGTGCCCTGACGAACCGGGTTTATTCTAGCACCATGCACGGGAGCGCTTTCTGAAGCCATAGGCTAGGAATTAAGCATATTTATTAGTAAATATGATATTTAAAACTAGTCAGCTGTTGAACAAGGGCACTTCGTACCTTACTCAAACAGAACGAGAAAAGTCCAATATTAAACGCGCTCACTCAACGGTTCCAAGTAACGTGGGAAAATGATTTAAAGACCTGTATTCTTCGTCGAGGACTCTAAACTTTTTTTGGCATAACTTTTGCGGTAGGACAGAGATGCACTGGCCGACGGTTCATGCTCCTAAATGTTCGCACCGAGATGGTTTGATATATTATGTTTCTATAGGGGGTGGAAGGAGCTGAATGTAATGCAATTATAGATTCAGTGTTCCGGCGTTGACAAAAGCCATTGCTTAAACAGACTCTTTCTTTGTGGGATTATATAATGATTATGGTGTAATTGTGGGAAAGGTTTGGTAATAATAATAAAAATATCAAATACTCATATGGACGGTTGGTTTTCTGTAATGTAAGGGTATGTGACTCTGGGACGATGATAAGAGCGTGAAAACGTGGAGAGGTCGACAAAAAGAGGAGGACAGTGATGCGATGATGGTTCGGCCAAACGCAGACGGATTGATTATTCAAAATGTCCTCGAACCATGGGACACATCATTGCATTGATCGAGATGATATCAAATCCTGTATATAATCAGCCAGAAGTCCCACAACGGACTCCCTGGTCGTATTTATACGGGGAGATAGAACAGCTGTGAGCGTATGGTCTCCCTTTTCCACTTGTGCCAAGGCGGCGTGTGACTCAAGGATACTCACACGCAACTGCTCAGTGTGGTAGTATGACGGTGAACTGATGTGTTATGAGCACATGCCACTCCATCTGTGTATGACACTGATATATATGTACGTTGGTGTGTTACAGTTTGATTCAAGTGTGAGTGTAGGGCCTACAATGAGCCTAATTGGGGTGGATTATATCTTTATTGGATCTTGGACATTTTGTGATTTAAAATGGAACTTTAAATCAGAGTAAAAAAGAGATAGCTGGTAGTTATTGGCTTTATGGCTATAATGCTGTATGTTTATTTGTAACTACAATGTTTGATCGTGTTAGCCTACATAGTTGTAACTTTCTATTTTCTTGTATTCTTCATTTATAGTGTTATCTTTTTTTTCAGTGGAAAATTAATAGATAATCCAGAAAGGAAAGGACGCGGCTGCGCTTTCTTTTCCTTCCAGACAAAACATATTTTTTTAAAGATAGTCCACATTCATTATTCACTATGAAAATCGGATTCTCATGCTGCCCCCTAAACGGTTAGGAATCCAGCATGCATTTTCCAGTTTGATGCGTATGAAATTCTTTTTTGAACAAATTCCAAAATAAAAGTTTGTCTCTAAAGAAATTAGCATAACCATCCCATCAATAATATCGCTATCTCTATGGGAATGATAGCGAGAGCAGTAGGGGTGTCCCTTTTCTCAATTCTTCATGGATCAACAGCGCGTTCTCGGTTTCTTTTGAACTTGTTATAGCAAGTCAAGTGATTCTTTATCGGTGACAGGCTTGACAATGCGACGGGGATGTGAAAGCAGGTCAAAAGGAAGTTGCCATATGGATTTAAACATGCACATTTCGAACAATATAGCACGGGTACGTCCCATAAATATACCCTGCATTTAAATAATTGTGCATTATGTTGCAGGGAATAACACATGAACACACAACATTAACTTCCTTGAACTAATAAACTATTCTCTTAAGTTAAAATACATGCCTAATGGCCTAAATATTTTGTTTCTTTGTCTTTTTAATTTGAGTTTAATAAAAAAAACTTGAATTAATACAGTAGCCTACAGGAAATAGAATATAGGCCTGTATGCAAATCAGACCAATATTTAAAAATCTAAAAGTCACAAACGAGTAAAGATTACAGGTAACTTTTACAGCACTATTCTACCTATACTGAGCAACAGGTGCTCCAGGTGAAAAGGGGAGTCACAACAAGAGACTTTAGAGCAATACACTTCTTGACCGACATTCAAGATTATTCTTTTGAAATGGACCTCTACCGAGTCTTTATTTCGATCGTCATATCCCTTCATATAGAAACAAATCTATGAATTTTCATGAAAAATAATACACTGATAATTGACATTTCATTACTGCATGTCACATGTAGAAGTTTCCGGTACTTCCCTGCCTCCTGTACGTGGACCACCTCCCAATAACTTTACTTGTGTCTTTTAAATTTTTGAATAGGAGGAGAGAGATTTGACAGAGGAAACAGATACTAAAAGTCAACAATGCGTTTGACAGAGCTAAGGTTTGGGGGGCCAGGGGTCAAGGGTCAGGGAGGAGAGCACAGAGCAGGGTGTTGGACAGTACTTCCAGACCCATTAGACTGATGTTTCTGACTACCAGCTGAAGATGGCTCTTCTGATGTATTATATGCTTGGGAGGCATCCAAGAAAACATGCTTGAAAAACAGACTCGCCACTGTTCACTTCTCAACTAAACTAAGATGTTTCTCCTTCAGTCTCCTCTCCGTGTACTCTTGGATGTGGCCCTGCTTGTCGTCACTTCAAATCCTCAGCTCAATTGCAAATGAGTACTATTAGTAACAGACAGAACCATTTTAGAACATTGATGCAACATGATAGCAATAAAGTGTGACCTATAGTAGCAATACGCTCATGTTTGCTGTGCATTCCATATTATAAGGATGTGGTGTGTGTGTGTGTGTGTGTGTGTGTTTGAACCCCGACTGAAACGTAAATTCTTGCCCAGTTCAGATTTACATGAAAACACACCAGAGTGGCTGGCTCATACGTAGAGAAAATGCTTCTTTCTTCAAATTGAGTTTCTCAAAGTATAATTCATCTGTTCCAGGTCTTTGATGAAGACATTTTTTTCAAAGTAGCCTACTTTAAATGAAAATGGAAGGAGTGCAATTTTAAACAACTCGATTCTCTGAACCCTCCGTGACTGTAAACTTCTAAAATGTAACTTCAAATTTCTATCAATTACACGTTCAAGTATGACATTCACTAAACGAGGAGCACTGTTATAACAAACATGTCTATTGCCCGGATTCATTTCGCAATCTCATCATTATTGGTTACATCAATCCCGCATGTGAAGCTTTTACATTTCCACAAACACACTACTGTTTCTTTTTCCCTTCAGACTGGGGCCGAGTACACTACATTGTTTGGCACTTCTGATCATTAATGAGGCTTCGCACAAATACTGCAGAGACAAATATTTAGAGCTCAAGTCTGAGGTTTCGTCATCCTCAGATTGTGAGACCAGGGAAAACTGTGTTCCTATATTTATCAGGATAAAGCGTATATACTGATCAAACTCGGCTTCTCTCGATGAGTTACTGATTGCAGTGTCTTGCCTATGACCGATGACTGGACGCATGCTCATTTAAACCATCTGAATCAATGTCTCTACTGGAAGATAACAAATCTAAATGAAAACATCTGACTCAAACTGATTAAGAACCACGTTCAGCATCAGGGATTTAATAATGGTTACGGCATGCTTAAAATATCCCTCGTTTGATAGGTTCCGCCATTCTCACACGTCTAGGTAAAGTAAACTACGGTGTGTTAGCAGGAACCCTCGGACAACAAGACTAATGACAACATAGTCGACAGGGCGTAGGGAAAAACTTTCCTGTGATGAGCTTCTTCACAAATCAGAAACATGGGTTGGCAATTAGGCCACGACTGACAGAATTCTCCTCTGAGTGACAAACAATGACACACGACCTCAAGCCTCAACCCAAATGGGAGTATGGCTGCCCTTCTGTTGTTTAGTTGATAAGCTCATAGGTGATACCTTTACAGAGGGTGCCATTATCACACAGATTTAACCAGGACCTACCTCTGCAGTCCAGCTAACTCCCTCATACTCCAACTACTACTGTACTGTATTGTATTTATGGGACAGTGAGCCATCATATTTTACTATTACCTATCAATTGGTTTCTAATCGCAATAATGAGGCGGCTGCCGTTGGTGACGGAGGGCTAACTGCCTCCGTGGGAACATTAAGGAGCCTGGGTTATGCTGTGGGCCGTTAACTACCTACAGGCGCTCCGTAATGGCTCCAAATGACCTCCTCAGTGGCTATTAGCACACCATTAGAACCTGCAGACCATTGGTGACCTCCACTGGACACACGTGACGCCTCCTCTTTCGCGCCTCTCCCCTTAACACTTCGATCCAAAGCTGCTCCCCAGCGAGACCACTAGCATTGAGCTAACTTGGGTTGGCATTGGCAATCCAATGGTCATGTACTCTGAGATATAGGCATGTCTCTGAACACAATACATTAAGCTGGTCTGGTGCAATGTGTGTGATTGTGTGGGAAAACTAGAAAGAAAGAAAAAAGATGAACAGGTGTTATACATCCAGGTGGAAATAAGCTTCTAGCCGTAGAAAGGGTCCTCTATACTTTCACCTCCGTTGGCAGAGTTTCCTTTCATCAGACACACATAAGAGTGCAGTGCAGAATAAAGTGCAAGGCGCTGCCACGCCACACAAGTTTCTCTGTCAGACTAACCTCTGTGTACACTTACCAATGGTCTCCAGTTACTGCGGACAAAGGGGAGTCTTAGTAGGTTCATGTCAGCTGAGGAGCCCCGGAGAACAACATAAGAGAATAACAGGAATGTGTTGCTTTGTCAGGGAAAATGCAACAGCAATAGAACTGCCTTAAATGATCAGCGAGTAATCTCTAATCATATGACAATTATGTTGGTTGTTTGTAACCAACCACAGAAGGACAGTGACCTTGTGTTACAAATATGAGCTACCGAACACAAATTCCCCAGGATAATCTTTGTAGGCCATCAGCCATCCTTGGAAAAAGGGCTTATATGGCTCCAATCGAGATCACTTTATATTTCCAACCAAACCCTATAGTGAAGATATATAGCACAACATTGTGGTAAGATGAAAAGATACCACAACTAATACTAACATTACACATGAAGAGACATGTAAGTGTAACCATACTTTGTCAATGTGATCAAGCTCAGCAATGGCCATGTAGCTATGGATTTGTTTGTCTGCATATCCTGTAGGCTTACCTACAGTAAATGTAGTATGATTGGCAACCTTCCCACCAAAACCACACGCACTATGGCGCACACCAGAGGCTGTGGCTTGTTATTACAGGGGGGTAAACTAGGGGGCAGTGGCCCACAGAGTGCCTGCTAGCTGTAATGTCAATTTCCTGTGCTTACTCTTAAGATTCAGTTTTAGATGTGCTCTCTGTGTCATGGGTTTGAATCACAACCCTTGCAACGCACGCGCAAGCACGCACGCACGCACACGCGCACACACACAAGTCCTCCCTGAATTAATTTGTTTTCATTTGCAGTATGTCAGCAGTACTTGTTCTTTGCTGCTGTGCTGAAGGATCTCTTAAGCAAGGGTCCGTCTCCTCCTCCTTAATCATTAAATCAGCCTTTTTTTTCTTTACAGTGGAATAGCAGGACAGATAACAGTAAAGTACTGTGTACTGCACAGTATCTCATCTCAGTTCAATCTGATTACAGCTGCAGAGCTTCTCAAAGGATTCTGACATGCAACCGTCCTTGTAGTATCCCTACGATGCCGAGAGAAATGTTTCTGCATGTTGGTGGTGACTGTGGTGCAGCCCAATTAACACTGATGCAATGGCCCATCCAAAAATAGCTGGTACTTTGGAAAATATTGTCTTGTTTTGAGGAGTCCAGCGTAGTGCCGCATGGCTAACATGCTGCCAGTCGGTCAAACAAAGAGCGAGACACAGAGACAAGGGTTGAGAACCTTTTCGCAGTAAGAGAAGAGACATCGGAAATTGCACTTCCATGCCATCAATTTCCCAGAGACGACCAAAAACCCTGGACACACTTAATCAGGAAAAGGGCACACCTCTGAATATCCATTCTTTTGTAATGGCATTACAAGAGAAGCAAGATTTACAGATCACTTAATGTGCCAGAGTCTTCTGCATAAAAGTATATACAAAGGTTAATATTGCAATAATATCTTCCTGGAGGGCATTGTAATCATTATCTCCCTGGAGGTATCAATTAGAAGCACTTTACAGCAGGTAATGACTGAGATTCCGGTACAAAATGACATTATTATTGTTATCATCATCTATAATTTTAGAGTGGATATACAAGGCAAAAAAGAGAACGATAAGTTCAACTAGAGGTAGACTTAAGGAATGCGAAGACTTTTCCATCGCATCTGACATTTTGTTTCTTACTCATTCGGTCGAGGCAATGGCCATCTCTAGGTCCTCCTCAGCTTGTGTGTGGTGCTGCTACACTACATGACCAAAAGTATGTGGACACCTGCTCGTCGAATATCTAATTCCAAAAGCATGGGCATTAATATGGAGTTGGTCCCTCTTTTGCTGCTATAACAGGGAAGGTTTTCCACTAGATGTTGGAACATTGCTGAGGGGACTTGCTCCCATTCAGCCACAAGAGCATTAGTGAGGTCGGTCACTGATGTTGGGCGATGAGGCCTGGCTCGCAGTCGGTGTTCCAAATCATACCAAATGTGTTTGATGGGGTTGAGGTCAGGGCTCTGTGCAGGCCAGTCAAGTTCTTCCACACGGATCTCGACAAACCATTTCTGTATGTACCTCGCTTTGTGCACGGGGGCATTGTCATGCTGAAACAGGAAAGGGGCTTCCCCAAACTCTTTCCACAAAGTTTGAAGCACAGAATAGTCTAGAATGTCATTGTAAGATGTATCATTACGATTTCCTTTCAATGGAACTAAGGGGCCTAGCCCGAACCATGAAAAACAGCCCCAGACAATTATTCTTCCTCCACCACACTTTACATTTGGCACTATGCATTCAGGCAGGTAGCGCTTTCCTGGCATCTGCCCAGTGGTGTAAAGTATACATACTTTAAAGTACTACTTAAGTAGTTTTTTGGGGTAGCTGTACTTGACTCTTTATATTTTTGACAACTTTTACTTTTACTTCACTACATTCCTAAAGAAAATAATGTACTTTTTACTCCATACATATTCCCTGATACCCAAATGTACTCATTACATTTTGAATGCTTAGCAGGACAGGAAAATGGTCCAATTCACACACTTATCAAGAGACCATCCCTGGTCATATCTACTGCCTCTGATCTGGTGGACTCACTAAACACAACTGCTTCGTTTGTAAATTATGTCTGAGTGTTGGAGTGTGCCCCGGGCCCCTGGCCCCTGGCTATCTGTCAATAAAAAATTAAAAAAATGGTGCCGTCTAGTTTGCTTAATATAAGGAATTTTAAATAATTTATACTTATACTTTTAAATTTGATACTTAAGTATATTTTAGCAATTACATTTACTTTTGATATATTTAAAACCAAATACTTTTAGACTTTTACTCAAGTAGTATTTTACTGGGTGACTTTCACTTTATTTAACTCATTTCTATTAAAGGTATATTTACTTTTACACAAGTATGACAATTGCGTACTTTTTCCACCACTGCATCCTCCAAACCCAGATTCGTCCTAAGGACGGCCGGGTGATGAAGCATGATTCATCACTCCAGAGATTTCATTTCCATTGCTCCTGAGTCCAATGGCGGGGAGGTTGGAAAATCCATTTCATGAAGCTTCTGACAAACAGTTATTGTGCTGACATAGCTTCCAGAGACAGTTTGGAACTCAGTATTGAGTGTTGTAACTGAGGACCGGCGATTTTAACGCGCTACATGCTTCAGCACTCGGTGGTCCCGTTCTGTGAGCTTGTGTGGCCTACCACTTTGCAGCTGAGCCATTGTTGCTCCTAGATGTTTCCACTTCACAAGAACAGCACTTAGAGTTGACTGGGGCAGCTCTAGCAGGGCAGAAATTTTACGAACTGATTTGTTGGAAAGATGGCATTCCATGACAGTGCCATGTTGAAAGTAACTGAGCTCTTCAGTAAGGCCATTCTACTGCCAATGTTGGCTGTGTGCTTGGTTTTATACACCTGTCAGCAACGGGTGTGGCTTCAATAGTCAAATCCACTAATTTGAAGGGGTGTCCACAAACCTTTGTATATACAGTGGGGCAAAAAAGTATTTAGTCCGTCACCAATTGTGCAAGTTCTCCCACTTAAAAAGATGAGAGAGGCCTGTAGGAACACTTCAACTATGACAGACAAAATGAGAAAAAAAATCTAGAAAATCACATTGTAGGATTTTTTATGAATTTATTTGCAAATTATGGTGGAAAATAAGTATTTGGTCAATAACAAAAGTTTATCTCAATACTTTGTTATATACCCTTTGTTGGCAATGACAGAGGTCAAACGTTTTCTGTAAGTCTTCACAAGGTTTTCACACACTGTTGCTGGTATTTTGGCCCATTCCTCCATGCAGATCTCCTCTAGAGCAGTGATGTTTTGGGGCTGTTGCTGGGCAACACGGACTTTCAACTCCCTCCAAAGATTTTCTATGGGGTTGAGATCTGGAGACTGGCTAGGCCACTCCAGGACCTTGAAATGCTTCTTACGAAGCCAGTCCTTCGCTGCCCGGGCGGTGTGTTTGGGATCATTGTCATGCTGAAAGACCCAGCCACATTCCATATTCAATGCCCTTGCTGATGGAAGGAGGTTTTCACTCAAAATCTCACGATACATGGCCCCATTCATTCTTTCCTTTACACGGATCAGTCGTCCTGGTCCCTTTGCAGAAAAACAGCCCCAATGCATGATGTTTCCACCCCCATGCTCCACAGTAGGTATGGTGTTCTTTGGATGTATCTCAGCATTCTTTGTCATCCAAACACGACGAGTTGAGTTTTTACCAAAAAGTTCTATTTTGGTTTCATCTGACCATATGACATTCTCCCAATCTTCTTCTGGATCATCCAAATGCTCTCTAGCAAACTTCAGACGGGCCTGGACATGTACTGGCTTAAGGAGGGGGACACGTCTAGCACTGCAGGATTTGAGTCCCTGGCGGCGTAGTGTGTTACTGATGGTAGGCTTTGTTACTTTGGTCCCAGCTCTCTGCAGGTCATTCACTAGGTCCCCCCGTGTGGTTCTGGGATTTTTACTCACTGTTCTTGTGATCATTTTGACCCCACGGGGTGAGATCTTGCGTGGAGCCCCAGATCGAGGGAGATTATCAGTGGTCTTGTATGTCTTCCATTTCCTAATAATTGCTCCCACAGTTGATTTCTTCAAACCATGCTGCTTACCTATTGCATATTCAGTCTTCCCAGCCTGGTGCAGGTCTACAATTTTGTTTCTGGTGTCCTTTGACAGTTCTTTGGTCTTAGTGGCCATAGTGGAGTTTGGAGTGTGACTGTTTGAGGTTGTGGACAGGTGTCTTTTATACTGAAAACAAGTTCAAACAGGTGCCATTAATACAGGTAACGAGTGGAGGACAGAGGAGCCACTTAAAGAATAAGTTACAGGTCTGTGAGAGCCAGAAATCTAGCATGTTTGTAGGTGACCAAATACTTATTTTCCACCATAATTTGCAAATAAATTCATTCAAAATCCTACAATGTGATTTTCTGGATTTGTTTTTCTCATTTTGTCTGTCATAGTTGAAGTGTACCTATGATGAAAATTACAGGCCTCTCTCATCTTTTTAAGTGGGAGAACTTGCACAATTGGTGGCTGACGGAATACTTTTTTTGCCCCACTGTATAGTGTATGTAGATGTTCTGTTTCAATGGGCAGACAGATATTCAAATAGAGATGGTGGGTTTCCTCATATTCAGCCGTTGATTGTCAGTCCCAATTTCCTCAAAGAAGCTTGTGCGTGTAAATGTGTGTGCATGTGTGTGTTCATTTGCGCGTGACTGTGTGTTAATTGAGAGAGCGAGAGACAGAGAAAGAGAGGAAAGGGAAAGAGGAAGCTGTGCATCAAAACCTCCAGCAATTGGACAGCAAATATTTGCGTACCACAAAACACAAGAGCATTATGGTTTGCTCTTCACTATTTATTCAGGCAGGGGAAAAAAAAGTTTGACGTGTCAAGAGAAGTTGTCGAGTGACCTTTGCGCTGGGCTACAAACAATCATAACGAGTATTGGTTTCTGTTATTGACCTCACTCATCAACACCATGAATAATTCAGACATACATTCCTGCTTGTCCAGACTACATTAAACATAAAGGCCGCTCTGACTTTTGATTGACCTGTTTTATATTTAATAAGCAACACAGAGCAGCCCGGATTCTCCTTTTTAAGAAGAATTTAATTGCACGTCGGTGACGTCCATCACACTGTTGTCACCGCCGTGACCTTTTGTGGAGGGCTATTCAGAACCAGGAAGTTATGAGACGGTTTTTCCATGTCCCGTCACAACCACCCTAATGCTTTACTCTGCGTGTTGGCCCATTTGTTAGTCACGCTGTAGCAAGGGCTTGGATTGTGTGGGTCACATCATTACGAGAGGAGCTACAGAACAAGTAGTGTACACTGTTGGCTTATAGAACACCAAGTGGCAGGTCTGTCTATCTTTAATGTCTGTTAAACTGACCATGTAGTGGCTGAGATATTCCCCTATATGTATGACACAGCACTGATGTCTGCAGTCATGGGATATTCACATGCAGTGGTCTATGATCAGCGTCATCAACAAGGCCAGACCTACAGGTGTATTTTAGACTACATGATAGAAAACGTATAATAATGTGTTCATGCCATCCTGATTCCTCCCCATGAGGGGGGTACAGCAGGGTGAAGCCCTACGGTAACGGGAAAACTCAAAGGGAGGGGGGGGGGGGGGGGGGGGGGCGACAATGGGCTAAGGATGGATCGAGGGGGAGGGGTTCAGCAAATGTCACATTCCTCACCCCAAGGAGAGGGTTTTTAAATGGATTGCATCCCTTATGTGATTTCCACTTTTTTATCCTTAAATGTGTGTAATTTGGAGTGTAATAGAGAAGGGAAGAAGGAAAAAAATAAACGCTATAGGTTAATATCATCAACCTCCATCCATACCCAAGGGAGGATGCTACAGCTAAAACTAGCTCCCTAGCTAGCGCACGGCATTGGCCTTGAAAAAGTAATACAAGTAGTGGGAGCGACGGAGAGGGAGTGAGGAGAGATCAAATACAGGTGAGTGTTATCCCTGAGGAACTCCCAATGGCCTGCACTGCCTCTTCACTCATCCAGCCAGACGCTTCACTGTGTCACTAAGACAATCGTTATGCAGAACCGACCTACGTACCACCACTCTTTGTACATGTAGCTATATATAGCCCTCATACTTTGTTAAGGGAGGCATGGCTCCGATAATCTTTTCAGACTGGGACAAACTCACCCCATTGATATCAATGTATTTATTACAGCAATAGCAATATAAGGCAAGGCGAAGTGAGATATCAGCTTACCCGAGGCTGAGAGAAATGTAAGATAAAGGATATTTAATATCCAGTTCACATCACGAGGGCTAAGCCTCTAATAGCACTTGGGGTTTCTGTGCAGGTAATGCCTTCATCTTTGTCTAAACACACTTTCATGGACTTTAACTGTAATAATATAAAGTGTGTGGGTCACAGATAAATGTAGCGTAATGGCTCAAAGCTGAAGATTACCCATACATCCTGTCTGCTTATTAATGCTCCTAGGCACTTCCACTAAAGGTGTTATCTTCAGGAGAGGGGGAAAAAGCACATCAAATATTCTTTCTTTATTTACAGCTCTTTGCATTTTGTCACATTGCGTTAGAATCACAAAGCGTGCATTCCGGATGGCAATAATCACTCTCTGAAAGCAAATATATAGGTACATTATTGGGTACAACATTACGCTGGTGGCTTGCGTTCTAGGTCCCATTACCCTCGCTTATTGTGTGTCTAAATGATAATGAGCATTCAAATGATAACCTATATCATTTAGAGTGAAACTTGAATTTAAAACACTGGGGTGCCATTCACAGAGGGGTCATGTTTTCTTGAGATCAACCAGGTGTCCTCTGCATCCAATGATAAGGAACCGCCTATGGTTTGCTTGAAGCAGTAAAACATAATGGTGTTGTCCTAATTATGCGTGAGGTGATGCATTATTTAACAATCCAACATACATTGCGGGGTTGGATACGAATCAAATAATTTATGACAAGATCTCTTTTTTTGCCCCAACACTTTAAATCAAACTTCAATAAATGTGCCACCCCTATCCATTTTACATGAGGCCTTGCTGAAAACAATCAGGAAATCTGTTATTTCAAATTCTTCCGACGGCGCCGGGTCAGAAATACAAAATAACACCAAAGAACGAGAAGCTTCAGCACAGTAGATCACCTTGGGCTACACATCCACTTCAACTGGGAGAGAAACAGACAAAAGGTGGCGGATGATCCAAAAGACAGTCCCTCCAAAAATTCAGTCAGATCCTAGCAATTATGGCACGTTGTGCTTGCTAAGGGTTTCCCGCAACCAAAACCTCCTTTTCTATCTCTCTGTCTCTCTTCACTCTCCGCCACTCCTCACCTTCATCTAGTCCTTTCCGCAGCACACAAACGAGTGCCGAGTAAGTTTGGGTTGGGAAAAAACTCAAGTTGTATTTCTTTTCTCTCTCAGCGTGTCATGTGGTAGGCTTATGGAAGATATATTAACTTAACCGGGGAGAGATTATGTTTTGAGAGGTTGGACATGTCAAAGGTCGCATCCCATTGCTTGCTAGTTAGTTTGAGACAGTGTGACTCAAAACCAATCCGGTAAAAATACATGTCTTTAGATTCACAATGACGGATCTATTTCCACAAGCTGGTGTATCTGTGTACATTCATACAGTTTACATTCCAACTCTTCTAATCTCACATACCCAGGCCTCATTCAGCTGCAGTTTCATTCCAACTCCCTTTTGTTGACCCAGATATATGCAGTAAATGACAGTAGTGTGCCTCTGCCACAACTGCTAATGACAAAAGCAATAAAACATTGGGAAGGGATGAGGCCATCTATCATGTGAAGCCCACAGAGAAGCAGAGGAGCTTAAAAGCACAGTAAGAGTACACCCTGGACAGGGTTCAAGGAAACCAAATTTATATCATATTACGCATTGAAATGTGACCCTGTAATGACATCACTTATATTAAATCAAGGCCTTGACTCAGTATTACTTAAGCTGAACTGGTGTACTTCCTGAAGCAGAATGGGGAGGGGGGGAGGGGTGTGTGTGTGTGTGTGGGGGGGGGGGGGGGGGGGGTGGAGTAGTGTTGTCGGTTTTTGTGACTGTGGAACATAGATACGGTTTGATTTAGACTGGCACGAGGCAAACATGGAGAGAGCGGGGTGCTTTAAAACAAAGACAGAATAGAAAGTGTGCTCAGGTATCTAATTACTGTGGGATAGTGAGGTAACTGGACATACTGTATAGGCCAATACTTCTCAGGGAACCTTTAAACCCTTTTTGGGTCCAGCAAAGCAAACATGTTTTACGATGGGGTTTAAATAGCACCTTTTTATTAACACCTGGAGAGAAAATTCATGTGTGGATTTGACTTTCTCGAGAATTTTGAACTGGTTAAAACTACAGCACAGTGGGTTTAGAAAAAAAAAGTATATATATGGTTATGATTTTGTGGTAAATAAATAAATAAAAAATTATAATAATTAAAAAAAAAAAAAATATATATATATATATATATATATTCCAGTTATTAACAAGCTACATAAAGGGTAGCCGGTATCTTAGATGTTAGAGCCAACAAGGTGAAAAATCTGTTGATGCAAGTCACTTAAACCTAATTTGCTCCAGGGGCTCCGTACTACCATGGCTGACCCTGTAAAACAACACATTTCACTGCACCTATCCAGTATATGTGACAATAAAACCTTTATTTAAAACTATTCCTTTTTCCACAGTCTTGGATCTCACTGGGAGAACAAGCATTGAAAGAGGCAAGCAGCGCCTGTTGAATCAGATCACAAAAAAAATGAATACTCCTCACCTGTCTGCTCGTGTTGACTCCTCTTGTTTCGATTTCACAGTGGGGAACAAATAAAACTGCATATTTACTTTTAATTGAAAGGAAATTAAAGACGCATCCACATCCGCAAGTGACAAAGGAAGATCACAAGCCTTTGGAGCGATGATAGCTTTTGTTTAAGATGGATTTCATAAAGAAACCCCCCTACTGATAATGATTCGAAAAAAAAATCTTGGACATTTCTCCAAATACAATTACCTCTGCATCACCTGATTCAATCAAATGCATTTGCATTCTGTTTGCATCCAGTGTTCCGTGAACCAGTAAACAAGACAGGAGGAATACATCTGAT
Organism: Oncorhynchus kisutch; assembly: GCF_002021735.2. Lineage (NCBI taxonomy): Eukaryota > Metazoa > Chordata > Actinopteri > Salmoniformes > Salmonidae > Oncorhynchus > Oncorhynchus kisutch. Next base: position 59,876,901 of record NC_034181.2, on the reverse strand, counting down.
GTGTTTTCATGCTTATGGCTGCTCCTCTGTTTGCTACATTTTCTTCCGAATATTTGAATTCTTATGAATTTGTAAATACTGCACAATGTACGAATATGTGGATGAATGTTTTTTGAATGAGGGGGGGGGGGGGGGGGGGGTCTCCTTGTGTCGAAATACTATCCCACATTTTGAAACAGATGTTGCTTGGCTGGTGAGTACTTGAGATTAAAAATCAACTGTGCGTGATGTGAACTCAACCACTCTATGTATCAAAGTAGTAGCAGCATGTTGGATCTACTGAGCGATGTTGGCTGGCATCGTGACCAAAGTCTTAGTGGTGCTCTGTTACATACCAGATCACATGCTTCCCAACTAGATAGCTGCTCAGAGATCCCCCACTGCCTGTCCTATTGGAAAGAGCAAAGAGGGACAAGTAAGTAGACATCTTCTCTTTTACACTCTCAGTCCTATCACGTGAGTTGACATCTTCTCTTTTACACTCTCAGTCATATCACGTAGGTAGACGTCTTCTCTTTTACACTCTCAGTCCTATCACGTAAGTAGACATCTTCTCTTTTACACTCTCAGTCATATCACGTAGGTAGACGTCTTCTCTTTTACACTCTCAGTCATATCACGTAAGTAGACATCTTCTCTCTTACACTCTGTCATATCACGTATGTAGACATCTTCTCTTTTACACTCTCAGTCATATCACGTAAGTAGACATCTTCTCTTTTACACTCTCAGTCCTATCACGTAAGTAGACATCTTCTCTTTTACACTCTGTCATATCACGTAGGTAGACGTCTTCTCTTTTACACTCTCAGTCATATCACGTAAGTAGACATCTTCTCTCTTACACTCTGTCATATCACGTATGTAGACATCTTCTCTTTTACACTCTCAGTCATATCACGTAAGTAGACATCTTCTCTTTTACACTCTCAGTCCTATCACGTAAGTAGACATCTTCTCTTTTACACTCTGTCATATCACGTAGGTAGACATCTTCTCTTTTACACTCTCAGTCCTATCACGTAAGTAGACATCTTCTCTTTTACACTCTCAGTCCTATCACGTAAGTAGACATCTTCTCTTTTACACTCTCAGTCATATCACGTAAGTAGACATCTTCTCTTTTACACTCTCAGTCATATCACGTAAGTAGACATCTTCTCTTTTACACTCTCAGTCATATCACGTAAGTAGACATCTTCTCTTTTACACTCTCAGTCCTATCACGTAAGTAGACATCTTCTCTTTTACACTCTCAGTCATATCACGTAGGTAGACATCTTCTCTCTTACACTCTCAGTCCTATCACGTAAGTAGACATCTTCTCTTTTACACTCTCAGTCCTATCACGTAAGTAGACGTCTTCTCTTTTACACTCTCAGTCATATCACGTAAGTAGACATCTTCTCTTTTACACTCTCAGTCCTATCACGTAAGTAGACATCTTCTCTTTTACACTCTCAGTCATATCACGTAGGTAGACATCTTCTCTTTTACACTCTCAGTCCTATCACGCAAGTAGACATCTTCTCTTTTACACTCTCAGTCCTATCACGTAAGTAGACATCGTCTCTTTTACACTCTCAGTCATATCACGTAGGTAGACATCTTCTCTTTTACACTCTCAGTCCTATCACGCAAGTAGACATCTTCTCTTTTACACTCTCAGTCCTATCAGGTAAGTAGACATCGTCTCTTTTACACTCTCAGTCATATCACGTAAGTAGACATCTTCTCTTTTACACTCTCAGTCATATCACGTAAGTAGACATCTTCTCTTTTACACTCTCAGTCCTATCACGTAAGTAGACATCTTCTCTTTTACACTCTCAGTCCTATCACGTAAGTAGACATCTTCTCTTTTACACTCTCAGTCTTCTCTCTCAGTTTAACCTCTCTATGCCTCTAGTAATACAGGGTTTAAGTTGAGCAGATGAGCCTATTGTTTTGCCAATTAGAGACACCTCATCTATCCACCCTGTTCTCCTGTCTCATCCCACACTGACTGAGCCTTGGTCCATCTTCACAGAAAATCACTGAGGTCAGAGGTCGCCTGCACCACAGCTCAACATGTCCCTATGCCTCCATTAATCCAAATAATCACTTATCTGCTCAAATCCAATGAGTAAATGTAACATTTGGGTGTGGGTGTATGCATTTGCCATATACTGTATGAGACGACTGCATTCAATCTGGAAGGATATTAACTGAAGTTACATTTAGTTTAACTTTTATGTATGGTGGGTAAAGACCAAACCGACCAAACCAAACTCTCTGTAAAGACCAAACCGTCTTCATGTCTAAATGGAATGAGGGATGAGGAGGAGCACATGGGTATGTGATCAAGAGAGGAGTGAAGTGAGACAAGTCATCTCTTCATCCAAACCTGCTGTCCAGCCACTGGCCTTCCCCTAAATATTTCAACCAAATACAATATTTCCTCTAACTGCTCTAGTAACAGAGTTCAGTGGAGGATTTAGCCAAATTCTTTATTTCTCTAGCAGTGGTATGCCTTTCTGCATGCATAAAGAAAAAGACAAAGTGAGAAATTCACCATTCACACACTGTTAGATTTGTACAATTGGGAAAGCATATAATCCAGAAAGAATTATTTGAACTTTCGAAGATGAATAGATTCCTCTGTGTTCATTTCAAATACACCTCTCTCCCCACACACACACGTACGCTACACAAAAACTCATGAAAACGCGCATCTGCTAAAGTAGCTGATATGAAATGCTTCTATGACGGGCGTCAATACCCTCAGTCTTTCCACAAAAGTTGAAAAAGGGATAGGGATAGGGGGAAAAATACATTTAATGGCTGACCGACCACTGTGCTGCGGCATAATAACTAAGGAGGCTATTTATTCTTAATTGATATGGCCTTTCTTACTATGAAAAGAACAATTATTTCTAGCACCACACGCCTCTTGTATGCACAGTAAGCTATCAACACAAAGTGCCCTGAGTGAAATGAGCAAGACTCGTCATCGTACAACTCCAAACTTGAGTGTGAGCCTTTTCATCTTTTCCCATATAAAAGCACCACCATTTTACCATCAAGATTATAAAATGTGACAATATAATAGCAATTTAGTATATCAACAGTATTTATAAGGCATTAAAGTCAATGACACATGGTGAGCAACAGCATAAAACAACGAATTCTTGTTAAGCCGATATTGCTTTCGTGGCATGCAGCATCATTTCATTCGAGCATATCACTGAGGAAGTCATCGAAGCTGGTAGGTACCCAGTCGCTCCGCAGTTTTGTTTCGATGTTGACCAAAGTGATCCCACTTTGTTGATCTCAAAATGTGAGTTGAATTGCAAAAAAAAGTCAAGTCAACGGAATTAAAATGTAATGTTGCTATTCCATTGGCTTTGTAAACGGCACCTTCGCCCATCAAGCCTACGGGGTACGGAATGTCCCTCGCTGTCTTCTCTCCTCTTTTCCCTCCACCATCCGCCCTGGAGTTGGATAGTCTGGGGACAGACACAGTGTTGTGAGATGACAAAAAAGGGAAGATCCATTTGTTGGATTTTAATGATCTGTTTCATGGTAAAACAATATAGACGTGTTCTAATATTCTGTCTACTTCCCTGGAATCGTGTTGAGTTCACCCTCTCATAACCTACGCATCGCCAGGTTATTTACTTACTTAGGCTGAAATAGAGAAGTCAGTGCAGTAGAACATAAAAGCAATCAAGTCTCTGTGATTTAACAAGAACCTGGTCCTATCCGACTAAGAACAATACAGTACATCAGCAATTTTCTAGCCCTACTGCCTGAGTCAAAGAGAGGACCGGGTCTGTTCTCGCAACGCCCGTTATCGTGTAAAGGGAAACGTATGTCGTCTTCAACATCACCAATGGAAAAACAATTCAACGTGATCGATGGAGATTGCGGGGTTTGAATGCCTGCCTATCCCTGTTTACTTACCTCCTGGAGACACACAAAATGTCCGCTCTAAGCAGTTTGTGGACTCCCCGCTAAGCGTTTGGCCTGCTCAAAAACCAGACTGGTTCCATCTTCTGGACTCTTGGCATTCGACACACGCGTTGTGGCCATCAATGTGTCATTCAAATACCATGCCTTTAGAGCCGTACTACTGAAGAATGTTGCTTTCTTCTTTTGGTATTTTGGTTGTTCTTATTGGCATGATTGCCCTTGTGCTCGTCTTTTTTTCAGATTGAAAGTCACTTTTGACCTCCAATATCTAATGACTCCATTCATCTGAGAAGAGGTCACCACGAGAGGAAGATCCCCCCCCCCCCCCCCCCGTGGGATGTTTAGAAGTAAGTCCCCTCGTTTCACTGCAACATTAAGTATTAAAGAAAACTGCCAACGTCACATGAAAAAAAGCTCAGTACACAAAAAAAAGATAAGGTGACGACGCCGAGACAGCTGAAAAAGTGTTTCTGTTGAAAAACGGCAGGTATTGTTTTAAGCAGAAAGATGTCAGAGTGGAGCCAGTGGCAAAGCGAGGAGTGACAATGGTGCTGCTAAACTGCTTTGGCAAGAGATGACAGGGGCATTTGGAAGAAATAAACAGTCAACATCACACAGTCACTTTGTTTCCTCTACTTAAAAACATCCTGATTCATTTCAATCCTAAAACACTCTGTAATTGGGGCAATGGATGAAGGGGTGTGGGATATAGGGCGGCTTTTCAACGGCTGTGAGCAAGTGTTTTTTTTCCCAAGCTATTACTACCATTACAATGTGAATCTCTCGCCCCTATGGATTTGCTTTCTGTGTTGTGCCAAACGCTCGTTCAAGAAAACTCCACATGGAATAAGCTAATCCCTTTCAAGCGGGACGCGGGCAGCCGCGGACATGACTTTGCAAAGGGGGAGATGATGTCACCCGTTCAAAGTTTGGATTGAGAACACCCCCCCATTCACCACCTTCCCTTTGAAACTAACAGCCAACTACAATAGTCAGCTTCCACTCAAAGTATTTATCAGATGGAGGGAAGACGAGTTTACATCGAGAGCAAGTATGTGTCCCTATTATCCTGCCAAGAGAGCGTCTCACAAGACTGACACTGGAGGTGACATGGAGAGAGGGAATAGGAGAGGAGGAGGAGGAAGAGGAGGAGTATGAGGAAGCGAGAAAGGGAACCGTGTCTAAAAGAGAGAGAGAGAGAAGGGGGTTGAGAGAAGAAGCAAAAATACAACTCATTATCCCAACCCCAAAAAACATCCCACACTCTCTCTCTTGTACACCGCTTTTGTTTGTGCACTCCGTCTTTGTCATTTAGTCTGACTTATTTATGAGATTTTACAAGTTCCTGTGAAGATGCAGAGCTTTTCAGTTTATGTCTAATTTAGTAAATATCCTTTCGCCAGTCAGGCTTGTCATCAACTCCCACCCCCCCTTTTATGCTCTCTGTTTTTGTCTGACTTTCCTCGTACTGTCTTCAATGGTTTGGAGTGTGGTTGGTTGACAAAGAGAAAACTAAACGAGTCTTGATACTACAATGCATTCTCTCTGATTTGCAGTCTGTTTTCCGGCACAGAAGTTGAACTGCTTAGCTGTATGCCACAGACTAAACAACATGCAGTAACTAGTGTGAGGGCATCCGACTACAACACTAGTTTTGGGAAGTTTGTCGAATATCCATTGTCTTTTAAAGCAGAGAGGAGGATAATGGTCAGTAACACACACAACAGTAATCTGCTCTGTCTCGCTGGGTCTCACTTTAGCAATACCCATGTTAATAATCACAGTAGTATGGTGGGTTACAAAATGAGAAAAGAGAGAGAGAGATGAAATATATTTGGAATGTTTTATGGAAAACAATCTGACACAAAGTAATATTCATCTCCAATGAATCCAATATTCTTTTTGGAATGATATTAGACGGTATCTATTATATCTACCATTGTGTTCCCATCTGCCCTTTTCAGGATCTAAATTATGTGCATTAGTACTGTACGTAAATGGGCTAATGCCTGTCTGTATTTAGCGGGCTACATGCCGTGAATATATTCTCTGCTTCAAGAAGTAATTGGTAATTACAGTGGTCATTTAGGCAATCACTGTCTCTCCGAGATTCATGTCATTCTTAAAAATAACTAGCTCTTAACCTTTGACAGAATTCTACAGAAACTGTTCATCATCACCCCCGCTTTGATTAATTTTTGCACACACACACACACCACACACACACACACACACATCAATAACATTGATACTTTTACATTTGTTAAGTGTGGCAGTCTACCTCCCCCATGTGAAGAGGAAAGAAACATAGGACTGAATAGCACCAGGAACACAGCATACTTCTAAACTCATTTGACCTATCCCTTGGACGAGTCTCTCCATCTCTCCCAACCAAAAGTTATGAGTAAGTATTGCTACACTTTAGCAACAATAAGCCTTTCTTTTCCAACCAACGCGTTCTCCTCTCACTCATTCTTCATCTATTTCTTGCCTCCCCTCTCAGTTTCTTGATTTAAAAACCTCACATCGCACATAAGTCATATCTGTGCATAATGAACCTCCATCCAGAGAAACTTCGCTTCCAGGTGGATATTGTATGTGAAAAATAGCCAGGTTGACAACATTAGCATTGAAACAGTTATCCCCTAAACGTACAGCCTCCATTATTGGATGTTCACAGACTCTTTAGCATCTTCCATTGGCTTTTCCCGCAGGCAAAATGTGAAATCAGTTTCTTACTTTCACTGACTAGCAGGTCAGCTTTTTTAATACCCAGCCAGAAAGAAACTATTTCATAAATACAGTTTATCCCTGGTACAGACAATTTAAAGTATTTCAAACACAGTGCTAATCACAAAACCCATATTAAAGCCATGTGAATGTGTTTTTGTTTCACACAGAGCAAGACAATACTAAAAATCAAAACATTATGAAACAACATCGTGCCACTTATACGGAGCATTCGGACCACATGTATTTCAGTTGGTTAGAAACAGGAGGAAGTCATATAGGGAAACTAGAGATTAGCTTAACATTGAATGTCGAAGAAGTCATGTCGGGACAAAAGTTAATGCAGTTTAGCTGCTACTTTGTACACTGAACCCTAAAATGTGATTTGCACACCTTATAATTCCTTACTCTTGCAACGTTTGTCCTCACTCAAAATTGAGAAAGGAAATGAACTCAAAGAAGGGTCCCTGTAATATTAATGAGGGAGTTTGTATGGGTAGTGTGATTTAAGCTGCCTTTTATGCCTGAGTTACTCAGCTCAAATTATGTATTCAGAATAATACTTAACATTTTCTTTCTTTAACTGAAAGAATGTAGCCTACCGTGGGACTCTGCTTAGTGGAAGGTGTTTAAGATACAAAAACAGAGAGATTAACCCAGCGACGGCCTGGCCCTCTCTCCTTGGCTGTGCTTCACATCCCTGCTGATACGACACTGTGACTTTGGGCCTGAGTGACCACGCCTGTCTGATAACCTGTCGCTGTGGAACTCACTAAAGTGGGTTTGCCTTGATGGATGTGGCAGTTGGTTGACCGATGTGGAAGCTGTTTAGCTGAAACATTTACACACGTCAATATTCCTTCTTGCTCTCTAAAACACAAGAATATGTATTATTGTGCTGATCAAATTCATAACTAAACTAGGAGTGGGCAGGGGTTAGGGAGTGGGAGTGGGAGTGGGAGATACAGGAGTGAGATAGGGGACTGCGGTTGAAGTGGTTGTACCTGGCAGGTATGACTTCACCATTGTTTGAGAAGAAATGGGGCCTCCCTTCAAATGTACCAACCTCATACAAAACAATATCATCAGGCCCTCAGAGGGCTTTAGGGTTGTCATGTGTTGAAATGTTTTTAAACAATGGTTTGGAGAGAAGGCAACCTCCAAGCACATAACATACAGTGCATTCGGGAAAGCATTCAGACCCGTTGACTTTTTCCACATTTTGTTACGTTACAGCCTTATTCTAAAATGGATTCAATAGATTTTTTCCCCACTCAATCTACCCACAATTGCCCATAATGACAAAAGCAAAAGTACACATTTACAGTGCCTTGCGAAAGTATTCGGCCCCCTTGAACTTTGCGACCTTTTGCCACATTTCAGGCTTCAAACATAAAGATATAAAACTGTATTTTTTTGTGAAGAATCAACAACAAGTGGGACACAATCATGAAGTGGAACGACATTTATTGGATATTTCAAACTTTTTTAACAAATCAAAAACTGAAAAATTGGGCGTGCATAATTATTCAGCCCCCTTAAGTTAATACTTTGTAGCGCCACCTTTTGCTGCGATTACAGCTGTAAGTCGCTTGGGGTATGTCTCTATCCGTTTTGCACATCGAGAGACTGACATTTTTTCCCATTCCTCCTTGCAAAACAGCTCGAGCTCAGTGAGGTTGGATGGAGAGCATTTGTGAACAGCAGTTTTCAGTTCTTTCCACAGATTCTCGATTGGATTCAGGTCTGGACTTTGACTTGGCCATTCTAACACTTGGATATGTTTATTTTTGAACCATTCCATTGTAGATTTTACTTTATGTTTTGGATCATTGTCTTGTTGGAAGACAAATCTCCGTCCCAGTCTCAGGTCTTTTGCAGACTCCATCAGGTTTTCTTCCAGAATGTTCCTGTATTTGGCTCCATCCATCTTCCCATCAATTTGAACCATCTTCCATGTCCCTGCTGAAGAAAAGCAGGCCCAAACCATGATGCTGCCACCACCATGTTTGACAGTGGGGATTGTGTGTTCAGGGTGATGAGCTGTGTTGCTTTTATGCCAAACATAACATTTTGCATTGTTGCCAAAAAGTTAAATTTTGGTTTCATCTGACCAGAGCACCTTCTTCCACATGTTTGGTGTGTCTCCCAGGTGGCTTGTGGCAAACTTTAAACGACACTTTTTATGGATATCTTTAAGAAATGGCTTTCTTCTTGCCACTCTTCCATAAAGGCCAGATTTGTGCAATATACGACTGATTGTTGTCCTATGGACAGAGTCTCCCACCTCAGCTGTAGATCTCTGCAGTTCATCCAGAGTGATCATGGGCCTCTTGGCTGCATCTCTGATCAGTCTTCTCCTTGTATGAGCTGAAAGTTTAGAGGGACGGCCAGGTCTTGGTAGATTTGCAGTGGTCTGATAATCCTTCCATTTCAATAGTATCGCTTGCACAGTGCTCCTTGGGATGTTTAAAGCTTGGGAAATCTTTTTGTATCCAAATCCGGCTTTAAACTTCTTCACAACAGTATCTCGGACCTGCCTGGTGTGTTCCTTGTTCTTCATGATGCTCTCTGCGCTTTTAACGGACCTCTGAGACTATCACAGTGCAGGTGCATTTATACGGAGACTTGATTACACACAGGTGGATTGTATTTATCATCATTAGTCATTTAGGTCAACATTGGATCATTCAGAGATCTTCACTGAACTTCTGGAGAGAGTTTGCTGCACTGAAAGTAAAGGGGCTGAATAATTTTGCACGCCCAATTTTTCAGTTTTTGATTTGTTAAAAAAGTTTGAAATATCCAATAAATGTCGTTCCACTTCATGATTGTGTCCCACTTGTTGTTGATTCTTCACAAAAAAATACAGTTTTATATCTTTATGTTTGAAGCCTGAAATGTGGCAAAAGGTCGCAAAGTTCAAGGGGGCCGAATACTTTCGCAAGGCACTGTACATAAGTATTCAGACCCTTTACTCAGTACGTTGTTGAAGTGCATTTGGCAATGATTACAGCCTTGAGTCTTCTCATGACACGTTCGTTGGAGGCATAGTAGGACCAACGTGCAGCGTGATCTGGGTTCCACATATTTTATTAGAAGTAAGTGAACCACGCAACAAAACAATAAAGAATAAACGAAACGTGACGACAATGGAGTGCTAACATGCAACTACACATAAACAATATCCCACAAACACAGGTGGGAAAAAGCTACCTAAATATGATCCCCAATTAGAGTCAACGATACCAGCTGCCTCTAATTGGGAATCATACAAAATCACCAAAGTAGAAAAACAAAAATAGAACCCCACACAGAAATAAATAAACTAGACCACCCCCAGTCACGCCCTGACCTACTTCACCATAGAGAAACAATGGCTCTCTATGGTCAGGGCGTGACATCTTGGGTATGACGCTACAAGCTTGGCACACCTCTATTTGGGGAGTTTCTCCCATTCTTCTCTGCAGATCCTCTGAAGTTCTGTCAGGTTGGATGGGGAGCATCGCTGCACAGCTATTGTCAGGTCTCTCCAGAGATGTTCGATCGGGTTCAAGTCCGGGGTCTGGCTGGGCCACTCAAGGACATTGAGACTTGTCCTGAAGCCACTCCTGCGTTGTCTTGGCTGTGTGTTCAGGGTCGTTGTCCTGTTGGAAAGAGAACCTTCACCCCAGTCTGAGGTCCTGAGCGCTCTGGAGCAGGTTTTCATCTCTGTCAGAGTGACCATCGTGTTCTTGGTCACCTCCCTGACCAAGGCCCTTCTCCCCCGATTGCTCAGTTTGGCCAGGCGGGCAGCTCTAGGAAGAGTATTGGTGGTTCCAAACTTCTTACATTTAAGAATGATGGAGGACACTGTATTCTTGGGGACCTTGAATGCTGCAGACATCTTTTGGTACCCTTCCCCACATCTGTGCCTCAACACAATCCTGTCTCAGGAGCTCTACGGACAATTCCTTCGACCTCATGGCTTGGTTTTTGATCTGACATGCACTATCAACTGTGGGACCTTATATAGACAGGTGTTTGCATTTCCTAATCATCCCCAAACAATTGAATTTACCACAGGTGGACTCCAGTCAAGTTGTAGAAACATCTCAACGATGAACAATGGAAACAGGATGCACCTGAGCTCAATTTCGAGTCTCATAGCAAAGGGTCTGAATACTTATGCAAATCAGGTATTTCTGTTTTTTTTGTTTAATACATTTGCAAACATTTCTAAAAACCTGTTTTCACTTTGTCCTTATGGGGTATTGTGTGTAGATTGATGAGGATTTTTTAGTGGATTGTTCCAATTTTAGAATAAAGCTGTAACGTAACAAAATGTGGAAAAACATCAAGGGGTCTGAATACTTTCCGAATGCACTGCATATAATGTTGAAGATCATGATTATGGGAATTGGGATTTGTTGCAATCCAAACAGTGAGAACTAACCATGCTCGTAGAGCAGTAGCCATCGGCGGATCTGTTTATTTCGGTCTGCCTCCAACGCATACTGTCTGTACACATTGTAAAGGCAGAGAGGAGAGCAATAAGGACCTTGGGTTGGCTGCTATGAAAATGGCTGGTTTTGACCGTCCGTTCATGGCAACGCCTGTGTGCGTTTGTGTCTCTGAGAGTGTTTGTGTGTCTGTTTATTACACTGCACAGACGTGTGATCAGTCGGAATACAGCAGGATCACGTTTTGCGCTGACAACGCTGTCACCCTATTTAGGCCTTATAGGAATTAGACTGGAGAAGATCTGCTCCTACAACACTCTAAGCTGTGTTTTAGCATTTCTGTGCGGTTCTGGATTTTATCAAGATTTCCCACTGAGTAGAGAAATATTAGTGTGGCAGATATATCTGCCAATTCAAACTTGCATCAAAAGCGTATCGACCACGCAGCCGAAACAGCATCTCCGTGCACTTCGTCCTTTGAATTGTAAAATCAGCTTGGCAAAAAGAAGCGGCACCATAAAATTCAGCTGTGGTTTTCTTTCAGCCAAAGCGCTTTTCCTTTGTCGAAAAAAAAGGGGAGAAAAGCCTAGGTCTTAGCTGCGCAAGAGTATGGGGAATGCATGGGTCCATCTGGCACCCAAAGACGAGGCTTTGTCAGGATCCATCCAAGACAAGACACATTGCTGCAGAAGGGTCCTTTTCTACAGCACCTGCAAAATACCTCTGAGCCCACAGCCACAGAGATGGAGCGACTGACTGCATGCTCACATTGTTCTATATTCTGCAAGGGTAATCACTCCCGCACCCTCTATGTGCCCTCGCAGAAAACTTGCACTCCCTCTTAGGCTTCACAAACGGGAAAATAAGATTGCCTTTAAGGTTTCTCAGTGCTGGGACATTGCACAGGGACAGAGACACAGGTACAGAGAGTGAGAGAGATGAGGGAGGCACCTAGAGAGAAAGATGAACAGGAAGAGAGAATGCCTTTAACCTTTATTTAACTAGGCAAGTCAGTTAAGAACAAATTCTTATTTACAATGACGGCCTACCTCGGCCAACCCGGACGACGCTGGGCCAATTGTGAATCTCCATATGGGACTCTCAATCACGGCCCGATGTGATACAGCGTGGATTCGTACCAGGGACTGTAGTGACGCCTCTTGCGCTGAGATGCAGTGCCTTAGGCCGCTGCGCCACTCGGGAGCCACGACTGGCGAAAGAGAGTGCAAAAGAGAGGAAGGAAAAGAGAGAGAGAGAGAGCAAGAGAAAGAAATGGAGAGATGTGTCTATTATTTACCCTGGGACACCTCATGCTTCACTGCTCTTCGTTAGGGAGAGAAAGGACGTCTTGCCTTATCGCAGGTGCCCAATTTGCTCCCGATTCTGTATGCCTTCTCAATTGATTTCGGTGACAAAGTCTGAAATCATTTTCAACTCCGACTATGACATTTGAAAAGGGTGCTCGACTTCCTCAGAGGTGGGTCTGCTATCTCTACTTGGATATGTCTGAGAAACAGACAAAAAAGGCCACATGAAATAACCATAATATGTGTTTAATATAGACTATTCACAGCTGTTTTATGAAAATTAGAATTAGGTTATGCTTGAAGCACGTTGATGATAAATCCGTTCTAAGCTGAATTATGATGCTATAAAATATGTCCTGTACTGGCACATACAACTTTTTAAGTGTATTAAATATTCCAATCATATTTAAAAACGTTATAATCTCTCCATATAATTAGAATTTTATGAGTAATTGCTCGTGAGAGTCAGAGGTGAAGGTGAATGTAATTCCCATATTGTCGTCCTCCACAAGACAACCACTACAGTAAAACTATAATAATATATTTAAAACCACTATCATCCAAGACAATATAATGACCCTCCGGTAATTTCACAAAAACCAGGCACACAGAGCCATGTCTACTTATGTCTTCTTTACAGAGAGATTACAGTAGCTTTAGATTGAATTACACACTTGCTAGTGCACAGCACACATACAGGTATTGACATTTAAAATTAAGAATACATCGTGAAGGAATATTTGATACTACAGTATATGTCCAGGCAAGTGTCCCTATCTCCATAGCTCAGGAGTTACAGAGAGCAGCCACAGAGAACATGCCTACATTTCCGGTTGAGAGTTAGCACTAACGCCATGGTCTGAACGGACACCAAAAGCAGAGCTAGCAGTATCAGGTCAAGTTGCTTGACTGATCTGTTACACAGGAGGGCCATGGTTGACCGTGGCACTTGTCTAGTAAGTAGCTTTAACGGGCCATTAAGCAGCACGATTGAGGATGACTCAGTTCCAAAGCATGGTATGTGGAGTGGTAATATAGCACAGTCACGGGGTCAAACACCATAGAAGACATCAATACCACTGTATGTCTGTTAACCCTGCTTTCTTTTATTGAATTAAATTAGCCACAATTTAGCACTATAATAAGCATGGAACAAAATGTCGATCACGAAATGAAATGATGTCCATTGCAAGTTGTCAAGTACATTTGTATGATGTGGACTGTCAAAACGCTGCTGTTTCTGACAATCCGACAGAGCCTTAGATCCTGGCTTCAACTTATCTAAAGCAGCTTAGAGCATCAATGTGTCCATCAAATCCAACCCCTCAGAATGGGAGACCTCCCTCCCATTGTACCAGTAAGTCAGTGCTTTAGAGAAGAAGACGGGAGGGAGGGAAGTTATAGTCCCAAATCTCTCCTCCTTCAAGTCCATACAACACGCCAGTGACCCACGGTTCGGAGAGCTGCTAGAGTCGGCTACTGTATGTGTGAGTTTCACTGATGTCCTCATTGATGCAGCAGGACACAGAGCCATAGAGCCCGGGCATTTTAGCTTCCAACCACAGCTCCTCGGAGGACCCCGCTATCCCTCACATGTATGCCGAGATAAAGCCGCGCCAGGCGGCATCAAAAGTTGCAGGGCCAAAGAACAGAAAAGAAAAATCAAGAAGTTTAAACTGTGGAGCCTTCCCCTAAAGGCAAGCTGGCCAGCCATCTGCGCACACTCTAGTCATAGCCACCACCTCTGGAAGAGAGGGAAAGAGAGAGAGACAACGAGAGAGAGATGCAGAGAGAATGAAAGAAAAAAGAAAGAAAGAGAGGAACAGAAAGAGAAAGAAAGATAACAAAAGAGGAGGTGGACAAGCAGTCCTGGACTGTCATTGACCTCCTGGTGGCCTCTTTGAGCTGGACTACTGTGTTTCCCTCCAATACCTCGTGGAAGACATTACCCCTCTTCTACTAGGGGTAAGACACACATCTCCTGCATTTGAAAAGTTTCTCTTTAAAAAAATGGACAATGGGGCATTGACCACTGACATTGACTATGTTATGCCTGGAAGAATGGCTTCCTTTTCACCAAAAGATCCCAGTTTATTGTTTTTTTTATTCCTCTTTCCTGGGAAAATCTGCCAGAGCTTATACATCGAAGCCAACACATGAACTTTCAATCAGGGATTAGCCGGATTTTCCAATGTGGATCTTCTTTTGTGAATTTGGCCAGCGTCGCCTCTGTCGTTGGCAAGGGGAATGTAAATAGAATATGATCCCTGGGCCAAGGGGATTGCCTCGCTTATTTCAAAGAAAGACTTCAAAAACAGGGCCATTTAGCCCTCTCCATGAGTGTGATGTTTCAGCGGTTTGAAGTGTCGTCCACAAGACAGACCACCAAAAAGTCCCCTTCAAATGTAGGAAACATACTGCCGTCATGCACTTTGTCAGCGCGGCCAAAAGACAAAACGGCTCAAAGAAAAGGAGGAGAGAAGGCAAACACAACAACTGAAGACAGAATGAAAGCGATCTCTCTATCAAGTCTATTGGCCTTCTGACATCCCTCTATCTCTGTCCATCCCCATATCTCCCATCCTTCCCGGGCCCTCCTCTCACCATTGTCCCACGCAGAAGTCCACTTTCCCAGATATAGATGCTAATCCGAGCTTACCGTGCTGGCTCGTCAGATAAGGGGGCGCCACACTGCTGCATGTATGACTCCCATGCACTATTAGAGCTCTGGTTGTGGCCATGGGCCACCAGAAAAGTTGGACTGAGGTCTATCTGAATGGGGCTTTGTAGACACACACAGGCAGCACACACACATGCATGCACAAAAGCTACCCGGGAAGACTTAACTTCCACACGAACAGAAGTTTTAACTTAAAAAGAACAATGAACAAGTATGCCACCCAATTGAGCTTTGTGTTTGTTCTTGAAATGTCAATTTGAAAATCCCCCCTACTTTGAAGAAGATAGGGCACTATAATCAGGCTGCAAACGCACCATTTTTTTTGAGTTAGTGCTTAAACTGGGGTATTGCAGCAACTTTGCTTTGTGTTCACAACATCACATAAAAAGTGACCAAGGTATATCTTTACCTCCAAGGCTGTACCCCTCTAACAGAGCTCTGTATAACAAAGTATAATTGTTCAGCAACACATTCTAAATGTATATTCTCTCTTTATCCATCTCACTCCGTCATCCCCTTGTCTCAATCCCTCTCTTTCTGTTTACTAACGATCGCTCTCCCCCAGTCATCTCCTCCCTTCCAAAAGTCTGTCAGCCTAGCTTGGTGTGAAGTGGGGAGTGGTGATGGGGGGGGGGGTGCTCATCATACCGCGGCCCCCCTGAAGCGTGGGGCTGTTCAGCAGGTAGATAGTCTCCCACTGGGTGGACGGCAGGCTCCTGGGGAGGGAGGGAGGCTTGTTTTGGAGCTGGTAGGGGTTCCAGGAATCAGACAGGTCTGGTGTGCTCACTCACATCAGCTGGGATTCAGGACGCCACTTTGCGTGGTTAACTTGGAAAACAAAAACACTGCTGAGCATCAAGGTAAACAGCAGTCAGTTGTCTTCCATTGTAACACTGTTGTGCTCTTGAAAATGGAGAAAGGTAGGCCTACAGAGGAAGACAGAGGGAAAACGATATGGTATAGTGACTATGTGTCTCCATTTCATTGGTCATTCAATAAGAACTGAAACCCTTGTGGAGAGAGTGATGGTGATGAGAGGGTTTTAAGCCTCAGAATGGCTTTGAGGCACAGTAGCAACCACGTCCCAGTTTGTTTCTCACCTATTCATGTCACCCTTTGTTCTCTAAGTCCTGTTTCTGCATGGAGATCCGTGTCTAACCAACTCTCTTTTGTTTGTCTTTAAGTTGCTTGTTTTCGCCACAGCAGCGTGCACCAGAGTTTCCTGCTTGTTTGTGTGATTAGTGCGCTGTATCAGAGCAGGGCTGCTTGGGGCCTGGGGGTGCTGTGTGCTGTGTGAAATGGCCCTCCACTCTGCCCACCTATCTCTCCCAAGAAGGGGCCACAGCCTCCCAGTGGAAAATCCAGGTCTCCGAGCAGAAGACGAGGAGGGGAGGGGATTAGGGGTTCCGCCTGAAAACCACGGTAAATTGAGTCCTCACTGTTTATTTTTATACTTTGCATTGTAAATTAAAAGGGTGGAGTAAGGGGGGTGAATTAGTCATATTGTCGTTTTCAAATCAGATTGTTTTTCCCAACCAAGCAAATGTAACACCCCAGAGCACAGAGAAGACAATGCAAGCAAATATATGTGTGTCTGACGAGTGGAGGGAATCAGATATAACCTACTTGGTGTTCTTTATTTCTGTTGTTTGGCAGGACGGGCAAGACTGGTGTTTTTAGTTACCCGGACAGGATAATTAATTTGGAACATTCAATGGTGTCTAAGTACTTGTTTTGGGCCTACTTCAAATCAAATCAAATGTTATTGGTCACATACACATGGTTAGCAAATGCGAGTGAAGCGAAATGCTTGTGCTTCTAGTTCCGACAATGCAGTAATATCTAACAAGTAATCTCACAAATTCACAACAACTACCTTATACACACAAATGTAAAGGGATGAATAAGAATATGTACATATAAATATATGGATGAGCGATGGTCGTGCGGCATAGGCAAGATGCAGTTGAAGGTGTAGAATACAGTACTTACATATGAGATGAGTAATGTAGGATATGTAAACATTATTAAAGTGGCGTTATTTAAAGTGACTAATAATACCTTTATTAAGTCCATTTATTAAAGTGACCAGAGATTTGAGTCTGTATGTTGACAGCAGCCTCTCTATGTTAGTGGTGGCTGTTTAACAGTCTGATGGCCTTGAGATCAAAGCTGTTTTTCAATCTTGATGCACCTGTACTGACCTCGCCTTCTGGATGATAGTGGAGTGAACAGGCAGTGGCTCAGGTGGTTGTTGTCCTTGATGATCTTTTTGGTCTTCCTGTGACATCAGGTGCTGTAGGTGTCCTGGAGGGCAGGTAGTTTTCCCCCGGTGATGCGTTGTGCAGACCCTACTACCCTCTGGAGAGCCTTGCGCTTGAGGGCGGTGCAGTTGCCAAACCAGGCGGTGATACAGCCCGGCAGGATGCTCTCGATTGTGCATGTGTAAAAGTTTGTGAGTGTTTTAGGTGACATGCCAAATTTCTTGCGCTGGTGCGCCTTCTTCACCATGCTGTCTGTGTGGGTGGACCATTTCAGTTTGTGAGTGATGTGTACGCAGATTAACTTAAAACTTTCCACATTCTCCACTACTGCCCCGTCGATGTGGATTGGGGGGGGGGATATGTTGTTTCCTTCTTCACCATCTGGGGGAGGCCAGTCAGAAAGTCCAGGACCCAGTTGTACAGGACGGGAGCTTAATGACGAGTTTGGAGGGTACGATGGTATTAAATGCTGAGTTGTAGTCTATGAACAGCTTTCTTACATAGTAAGAATAGTAAGGTATTCCTCTTGTCCAGATGGGATAGGGCAGTGTGCAGTGTGATGGCGATTGAATCGTCACTGGACCTATTGGAGTGGGTCTAGGGTATCAGGTAGAGTGGAGGTGATATGCTCCTTGCCTCGTCTCTCAAAGCACTTCATGATGACAGAAGTGAGTGCAACGGGATGATAGTTATTTAGTTCAGTTACCTTAGCTTTCTTGGGAACAGGCACAATGGTGGCCATCTTGAAGCATGTGGGGACAACAGACTGGGATAGGGACTGATTGAATATGTCCGTAAACACACCAGCTAGCTGGTCTGCGCATACTCTGAGGACGCGGCTAGGAAAGCGACCTGGGCCGGCAGCCCTGCGAGGGTTAACACGGTTAAATGTTTAACTCACGTTGGCCACGGAGAAGGTGAGCCCACAGGCTTTGGTAGTGTGCCGTGTCAGTGGCACTGTATTGTCCTCAAAGCGATCAAAGAAGATGTTTAACGTCTGGGAGCAAGACGGGGCTGGTTTTCTTTTTGTAATCCATGATTGACTGTAGACTCTGCCACGTACGTCTTGCGTTTGAGCCATTGAAATGTGACTCTACTTTGTCTATATACTGATGCTTTGCTTGTTTGATTGCCTTGCGGAGGGAATAGTTGCACTGTTTGTATTCGGTCATGTTTCCAGTTGCCTTGCCATGATTAAAAGGGGTGGTTCGTGCTTTCAGTTTTGCGCGAATGCTGCCATCAATCCACGGTTTCTGGTTAGGAAATGTTTTAATAGGCATAGTGGGTACGACATATCAGGTGCACTTGCTAATAAACTCGCTCACCGAGTCAGTATATACATCAATGTTGTTGTCTGAGGCTATCCGTAACATATCCCAGTCCACGTGATCGGAGCAATCCTGAAGCATGGAATCCGATTGGTCAGACCAGCGTTGGACGGACCTGAGCACGGGCTTTTCCTGTTTTAGTTTCTGTCTATAGGCTGGGAGCAACAAAATGGAGTTATGGTCAGATTTGCCGATGACAGGGCGGGGGAGGGCTTTGTATGCATCGCGGAAGTAGCAATGATCCAGAATGCTAGCAGCCCGTGTCGCGCATTCGATATGCTGATAGAATTGAGGAACTCATTCTCAGGTTAGCTTTATTAAAATCCCCAGCTACAATAAATGCAGCAGTAGTATGTAATATGCTCGGAAGCGGTAGATGGTGTGCTCAACTTCTGATTCTGACCAGTAGGCCGCTCCATCTGCCTCTCCTGCGGCGACTACGTTGTTTTGGGTGGGCCTCTGGGATAAGATCCCATGTCCAGGGTGTAGATCCGAACAAAAGATCCGCTTCGGGAAAGACGTATTCCTGGTCGTAATGTTGGTAAGTTCTCATCGTTTTTATATCCAATAGTTCTTCCCGGCTGTATGTAATAACACTTGAGATTTTCTGGACTAACAATGTGAGAAATAATACATTTTAAAAAACGAATTACTGCACAGTGTCCTAAGGACCTGAAGCGAGACGACCATCTCTGTCGGTGCCATCTTGTGCCGACTTTGTGAGGAATAAGAGGCTAAAACAATTGTTTTCACCTCTGTCAGCCTTCTTGGATAAATACAGTATGATAAATGAAAAGAGATACTCTGACGTTCTAATTTAAGGCCATTACCCTTATGCCACTCCCCTTTTCCACTGAGATTCTAATTTAAGGTGAAACACAAATAAACCAATTATAAGATCCACATGAATAAAACATTTCTTTGTGCAGTATTTGTTTGACACGTACCTCTCCTTTACTGTAGATTCAGCTTGAGCTGGAGCGCATTCTGTAGATAAATAATAATGACACATTAAAAGAGAGACAGAACAATAGACATCGGGTCAACATTGATTGATTTTGACGTTTTTTTTTTTTTCACAAAGCAACAAAAACAACACAAAGAAAGGAGATAGAATGAAACACACATTCTCCATCGTAAATCATAATTGATATTTGCATAGGTGATGTTTAAAGGTTGAATGACTCGAATACTTGTCTTGAGAAACATTTTTGTGAAAGACGCATAAATAACTGCCTCGTTTTAATTCCTTAGATATTTGTCTCTTTCAATCTGATTGTCTCACTCACTCTAAGCGAGTCAGAAAAACAAAGTATTCTACCCTGTTGCCCTGTTATTACTGTAACTAAGAGACAGAGGGTATTCCATAGATTTGGGACATTCAAGTAGGTGCAACATTTGTCTGTAATCCCTCCATGCCCCGTATGGACACACCATGCTACACATGTCTAGGGACATGCTAAAGATCAGAGGTCGGGGGGGGGTGGGGGCCTTTGAGTGTTCTAGTTGTCACTATGATTCAGCTCAGACTTTGATAACTCGTTTGGAGAAGCATGGAATTCTAGCAGGGTCTGTATCTATCTGGTCTTGTCTATCGTAACTGGTCTTCCCCTATAAATCCAGGTTAGATGACATTCAGAGATGGCAAACAAAAAGAGGGGGCAGGTATTCTGGCCTTGGAGTCAATAGTGCCTCTCTTTTTCACTTGGGGCAATACAGAGTAAAGACAGTAGTATACTAGGGGCAGGAGGGGGGGAAGGGGCTGTAAGACGGGTAAGGGGCATCAGCATATGATCACATGAGCAGAACTGACAATAACCGTTATCCCCAAAAATCCCCAAAAAGAGTTAAATAAGCAATTCATATGTACAAAGAAGGCCTATCATCAATGCTCAAGATATGAACTGAGATCTCCACACATACATTTTTCTTTTTAGATAGCGACATATTAGGAAGCGCACCAAAATGATAGAGACTTTAATGTATTCTGGTATATTACTCTAAATGGTTTCATCAGTCTTTGAAAACTGAGAAAATGTGCGGTTTATTATCTCTCAATAGTGGGTGATGAATCTTTGCCAAAGGCCCCTAAACCATACATGGTATATAGAGGAGGGAAGGTGGGGGGTGGGATGGGATGGGGAGTCATTCCAAGTCGATGAGGAGCTTGGAGAGGAGGTGGAGGGCAACCTTTCTCTCTCCTCTCATCCTGCCTCTCTTACACCCAAGTTATTTGTATGAATGCTTTGCATCACTACCTTAAACTCACCATTAATCAATCCACCATTTTATTATTTCTGTAAGCGTGGCGCAGATTGCTAAATAAAAAAAGATTTCCGCGTGAAGAAAAAAGGAAAAATGCAAGCGTATTCATTGGACCTTAAAATGTTTTGATGGCTTCTCAGAGGCACATTATATTTACATAGGAATGTGTCATTAACGTCAACGGCGAACCAGAAACTATTAAACTAATACAATGCCAAACTGAACAACCTTGAGAATTGATTAAAGCCATTGTGAGTTTTAAAAATGCTCCATTCTTTGAGTTAAAACAAAAGACTGATGCATTCAGCTCCGGTTATAATTCAGCTGTCAACTTTCATTGATGTATTTGACTTCCGCAGCTAGCATTTACATACTTTATATATAGCAAAGGAGGGATCTATGCAGAGAATCATAATGGAGGTTTGAAACAAACACGCCACTGTTTGTGTTTCATTTCAAATTAGCCGCTGTAATTTTCAACAAGACTGCAGGCATTGTTTGCTTGGCAAAGTCATGTGTTGAGAGCATATTTAATTCCTCCATTATTGCTCTGGTTGTAAATGCATTCTTTTCAGACAAGTGCTCTTTAACATCAGTGAGTAATCTTCACTCTTAGCTCATCTTTGCCTTGATATTATGGGCCCAGTGACCTTTCTGGCCAAAAAACCCACATCTGCTCATTCATTGTGGTGAATTGTGTGCATGTGGGAATGCCTGCATGCAGGCGTACAGGTGTGTTTCTGTATGTCGATAAACAGAATGCCTTTAACAAATGTGAGACTGTTCCTACGAAACGTGATATGTTTGTTCCTGTGCGACTCCTCAGTAATGTACTGTTATAGTAATAATATGATAATGTACACTCCTAATAGGTTGGGGGAGGGGGGAGGGGGACACACACACACAGGGTGTATCATATTCAGCACCTAAATATGTTCTCCCCTGATCACACATGTTTTTTCAATATAATTATCACATTTCAGAAATGCATAGGGGATGTTTCAACAAATAGGAGCCATGACAAAATGAGGCCTTATTTATGTTTCATTATCTGCATGAACATATTTTACATCCATGGTGAGATATTTAACATTGTTTTATCATACCCTGGAGATATCTTACACACCAATCTAATTAAAGTCACCATTTTGCCCAGTATCCTATTTTAAAAAAAATCTATATATTCTATATATTATGAAATGATGCATTATTTAATATGTAAACCCCAAAGCTCCACGCGTGTTGCGATCATTTTAATCAAAAGAAAATGAATAGAGCCCCTTTTCTTAGTCCTGTTTAGAAGACTTAATTGGAGAATGGAGTAAATCTGATTATTTTCAGAGTTTCTCCAACCAAACAAAAAAAAAAGAGTGAATTAGTATGAATGAAAGCATGCATGAAATCTAGTTTTAAATCATTTACCAACCGTGTAACAAAGTGACTGTGATTACGCTGACTTAGGCCACCACTTAACAACAAACTGTGTGCCTATGCGTGTGTATCTCTCTCTCTCCCTGTGTGTGTGTGCGCGTGTGTGTGTGTGCATGTCTGCGTGCGTGTGTGAGTTGAGTCTGAGCATGCTAACCAAAGAGCGAGTATCATCATTTTTCTAGTGAATATTACATGGAGTCATATTGTTGTCTGCAGCATTGGTGCCAAAGTAGCCAGTTAAAATGCAAGCATGTACACTACAGTTCAAATTTGGGGTCACTTAGAAATGTCCTTGTTTTTGTAATAAAAGCACATTTTTTTGTCCATTAAAACAACATCAAATTGTTCAGAAATACAGTGTAGACTTTGTTAATGTTGTAGATGATTATTGTAGCTGGAAATGCCAGATTGTTTTATGGAATATCTACATTGGTGCCCATTATCAGCAACCATGACTCCTGTGTTCCAATGGCACGTTGTGTTAGCTCATCCAAGTTCAGAATTTTAAAAGGCTGATCATTAGAAAACCCTTTTGCAATTCTGTCAGCACAGCTGAAAACTGATGGCCTTCTAGTCAGAGTTGCAAAGAAAAAGCAATATCTCAGACTGGCCAATAAAAACAAAATATTAAGATGGGCAAAAGAACACAGACTCCGGACAGAAGAACTCTGCCTAGAAGGCCAGCATCCCGGAGTCGCCTCCACACTGTTGACGTTGAGACTGGTGTTTTGCGGGGGTACTATTTAATGGAGCTGCCAGTTGAGAACTTGTGAGGCATCTGTTTCTCAAACTAGACACTCTAATGCATTTGTCCTCTTGCTCAGTTGTGCACCAGGGCCTCCCACTATTTCTATTCTGGTTAGAGACAGTTTGCGCTGTTCTATGATGAGAGTAGTACACAGCGTTGTATGAGATCTCAGTTTCTTGGCAATTTCTCACATGGAATAGCCATCATTTCTCAGAACAAGAATAGGCTGACGAGTTTTAGAAGAAAGCTCTTTGTTTCTGGCCATTTTGAGCCTGTAATCGAACTCACAAATGCTGATGCTCCAGATACTCAACTAGTCTAAAGAAGGCCCGTTTTATTGCTTCTTTAATCAGTACAACAGTTTTCAGCTGTGCTAACATAATTGCAAAAGGGTTTTCTAATGATCAATTAGCCTTTCAAAATTATAAAATTGGATTAGCTAACACAAGAGCACAGGAGTCACGGATGCTGATAATGGGCTTCTGTACACCAATGTAGATATTCCATAAATAATCTGGCATTTCCAGCTACAATCGTCATTTACAACATTAACGAAGTCTACACTGTATTTCTGAACAATTTGATGTTGTTTTAATGGGCAATTTCTTTTACTTTTCTTTCAAAAACAAGGACATTTCTAAGGGACTCCAAACTTTTGAACGGTAGTGTATATTAAAAGGCAGCACAGTCTTTTGATGGACATTCGTCAGTTTATGAATACGTGTGCATATTGATTGGCAAAAGGTGAAAACCAGTTTGACACAAATATTTCTGAAAGGGCCTCTGCTATCCCACATGATTTCAAATCCATTTTAAACGCCTGTCACTTACATTTCCTTATATAAGACCCCGATGACTCCTGTAAATAATAATAATGAAAATGTCCAGAGTATATTGCATCCAGCGGGCTACATGCAGATATTAGGGTATATATTGATATGCATCTGAGTGGAGGAGGATAGTGGACCAGTTTATTTTCCTTTCATTTCTTCAAATACAGTAAACTGAGGTACAGTGGGGCAAAAAAAGTATTTAGTCAGCCACCAATTGTACAAGTTCTCCCACTTAAAAAGATGAGAGGCCTGCAATTTTCATCATAGGTACACTTCAACTATGACAGACAAAATGAGTTAAAAACATCCAGAAATTCACATTGTAGGATTTTTAATGAATTTATTTGCAAATTATGGTGGAAAATAAGTATTTGGTCACCTACAAACAAGCAAGATTTCTGGCTCTCACAGACCTGTAACTTCTTCTTTAAGAAGCTCCTCTGTCCTCCACTTGTTACCTGTATTAATGGCACCTGTTTGAACTTGTTATCAGTATAAAAGACACCTGTCCACAACCTCAAACTGTCACACTCCAAACTCCACTTTGGCCAAGACCAAAGAGCTGTCAAAGGATACCAGAAACAAAATTGTAGACCTGCACCAGGCTGTGAAGACTGAATCTGCAATAGGTAAGCAGCTTGGTTTGAAGAAATCAACTGTGGGAGCAATTATTAGGAAATGGAAGACATACAAGATCACTGATAATCTCCCTCGATCTGGGGCTCCACGCAAGATCTCACCCCGTGGGGTCAAAATGATCACGGTGAGCAAAAATCCCAGAACCACACGGGGGGACCTAGTGAATGACCTGCAGAGAGCTGGACCAAAGTAACAAAGTCTACCATCAGTAACACACTAACCGCCAGGGACTCAAATCCTGCAGTGCCAGACGTGTCCCCCTGCTTAAGCCAGTACATGTCCAGGCCCGTCTGAAGTTTGCTAGAGAGCATTTGGATGATCCAGAAGAAGATTGGGAGAATGTCATATGGTCAGATGAAACCAAAAATAAACTTTTGGTAAAAACTCAACTCGTCGTGTTTGGAGGACAAAGAATGCTAAGTTGTATCCAAAGAACACCATACCTACTGTGAAGCATGGGGGTGGAAACATCATGCTTTGGGGCTGTTTTTCTGCAAAGGGACCAGGACGACTGATCCGTGTAAAGGAAAGAATTAATGGGGCCATGTATCGTGAGATTTTGAGTGAAAACCCTTCCATCAGCAAGGGCATTGAAGATGAAACATGGCTGGGTCTTTCAGCATGACAATGATCCCAAACACATCGCCCGGGTAATGAAAGAGTGGCTTTGTAAGAAGCATTTCAAGGTCCTGGAGTGGCCTAGCCAATCTCCAGATCTCAACCCCATAGAAAATCTTTGGAGGGAGTTGAAAGTCTGTGTTGCCCAGCAACAGCCCCAAAACATCACTACTCTAGAGGAGATCTGCATGGAGGAATGGGCCAAAATACCAGCAACAGTGTGTGAAAACCTTGTGAAGACTTACAGAAAATGTTTGACCTCTGTCATTGCCCACAAAGGGTATATAACAAAGTATTGAGATAACTTTTGTTATTGACCAAATACTTATTTTCCACCATAATTTGCAAATAAATTCATTAAAAATCATACAATGTGATTTTCTGGATGTTTTTATCTCATTATGTCTGTCATAGTTGAAGTGTACCTTTGATGAAAATTACAGGCCTCTCTCATATTTTTAAGTGGGAGAACTTGCACAATTGGTGGCTGACTAAATACTTTTTGCCCCACTGTAAATCTGAACCTTTCCTTAGATTAGTATATGCTGAAGAGATAGTATTAGAGTGTTTACATTGTTCAGTAGGAGAACAAAATGGTTTGATGGACGAGCTGAAACCGAAGTGATATACAGGATATATACAGTACAGTCAAAAGTTTGGACAACCTACTCATTCAAG
>NC_034181.2:59806344-59850884 GCF_002021735.2 Oncorhynchus kisutch | reverse complement strand
CCACATTTCAGGCTTCAAACATAAAGATATAAAACTGTATTTTTTTGTGAAGAATCAACAACAAGTGGGACACAATCATGAAGTGGAACGACATTTATTGGATATTTCAAACTTTTTTAACAAATCAAAAACTGAAAAATTGGGCGTGCATAATTATTCAGCCCCCTTAAGTTAATACTTTGTAGCGCCACCTTTTGCTGCGATTACAGCTGTAAGTCGCTTGGGGTATGTCTCTATCCGTTTGCACATCGAGAGACTGACATTTTTTCCATTCCCTCCTTGCAAAACAGCTCGTAGCTCAGTGAGGTTGGATGGAGAGCATTTGTGAACAGCAGTTTTCAGTTCTTTCCACAGATTCTCGATTGGATTCAGGTCTGGACTTTGACTTGGCCATTCTAACACTTGGATATGTTTATTTTTGAACCATTCCATTGTAGATTTTACTTTATGTTTTGGATCATTGTCTTGTTGGAAGACAAATCTCCGTCCCAGTCTCAGGTCTTTTGCAGACTCCATCAGGTTTTCTTCCAGAATGTTCCTGTATTTGGCTCCATCCTCTTCCCATCAATTTGAACCATCTTCCCATGTCCCTGCTGAAAGAAAAGCAGGCCCAACCATGATGCTGCCACCACCATGTTTTGACAGTGGGGATGTGGTGTTAGGGTGATGAGCTGTGTTGCTTTATGGCCAAACATAACATTTGCATTGTTTGCCAAAAAGTTCAATTTTGGTTTCATCTGACCAGAGCACCTTCTTCCACATGTTTGGTGTGTCTCCCAGGTGGCTTGTGGCAAACTTTAAACGACACTTTTTATGGATATCTTTAAGAAATGGCTTTCTTCTTGCCACTCTTCCATAAAGGCCCAGATTTGTGCAATATACGACTGATTGTTGTCCTATGGACAGAGTCTCCCCACCTCAGCTGTAGATCTCTGCAGTTCATCCAGAGTGATCATGGCCTCTTGGCTGCATCTCTGATCAGTCTTCTCCTTGTATGAGCTGAAGTTTAGAGGGACGGCCAGGTCTTGGTAGATTTGCAGTGGTCTGATAATCCTTCCATTTCAATAGTATCGCTTGCACAGTGCTCCTTGGGATGTTTAAAGCTTGGGAAATCTTTTTGTATCCAAATCCGGCTTTAAACTTCTTCACAACAGTATCTCGGACCTGCCTGGTTGTTCCTTGTTCTTCATGATGCTCTCTGCGCTTTTAACGGACCTCTGAGACTATCACAGTGCAGGTGCATTTATAGCGGAGACTTGATTACACACAGGTGGATTGTATTTATCATCATTAGTCATTTAGGTCAACATTGGATCATTCAGAGATCTTCACTGAACTTCTGGAGAGAGTTTGCTGCACTGAAAGTAAAGGGCTGAATAATTTTGCACGCCCAATTTTTCAGTTTTTGATTTGTTAAAAAGTTTGAAATATCCAATAAATGTCGTTCCACTTCATGATTGTGTCCCACTTGTTGTTGATTCTTCACAAAAAAATACAGTTTTATATCTTTATGTTGAAGCCTGAAATGTGGCAAAAGGTCGCAAAGTTCAAGGGGGCCGAATACTTTCGCAAGGCACTGTACATAAGTATTCAGACCCTTTACTCAGTACGTTGTTGAAGTGCATTTGGCAATGATTACAGCCTTGAGTCTTCTCATGACACGTTCGTTGGAGGCATAGTAGGACCAACGTGCAGCGTGATCTGGGTTCCACATATTTTATTAGAAGTAAGTGAACCACGCAACAAAACAATAAAGAATAAACGAAACGTGACGACAATGGAGTGCTAACATGCAACTACACATAAACAATATCCCACAAACACAGGTGGGAAAAAGCTACCTAAATATGATCCCCAATTAGAGTCAACGATACCAGCTGCCTCTAATTGGGATCATACAAAATCACCAAAGTAGAAAAACAAAAATAGAACCCCACACAGAAATAAATAAACTAGACCACCCCCAGTCACGCCCTGACCTACTTCACCATAGAGAAACAATGGCTCTCTATGGTCAGGGCGTGACATCTTGGGTATGACGCTACAAGCTTGGCACACCTCTATTTGGGGAGTTTCTCCCATTCTCTCTGCAGATCCTCTGAAGTTCTGTCAGGTTGGATGGGGAGCATCGCTGCACAGCTATTGTCAGGTCCTCCAGAGATGTTCGATCGGGTTCAAGTCCGGGGTCTGGCTGGGCCACTCAAGGACATTGAGACTTGTCCTGAAAGCCACTCCTGCGTTGTCTTGGCTGTGTGTTCAGGGGTCGTTGTCCTGTTGGAAAGAGAACCTTCACCCCAGTCTGAGGTCCTGAGCGCTCTGGAGCAGGTTTTCATCCTCTGTCAGAGTGACCAGCGTGTTCTTGGTCACCCTCCCGGACCAAGGCCCTTCTCCCCCGATTGCTCAGTTTGGCCAGCGGGCAGCTCTAGGAAGAGTATTGGTGGTTCCAAACTTCTTACATTTAAGAATGATGGAGGACACTGTATTCTTGGGGACCTTGAATGCTGCAGACATCTTTTGGTACCTTCCCCACATCTGTGTGCCTCAACACAATCCTGTCTCAGGAGCTCTACGGACAATTCCTTCGACCTCCTGGCTTGGTTTTTGATCTGACATGCACTATCAACTGTGGGACCCTTATATAGACAGGTGTTTGCATTTCCTAATCATCCCCAAACAATTGAATTTACCACAGGTGGACTCCAGTCAAGTTGTAGAAACATCTCAACGATGAACAATGGAAACAGGATGCACCTGAGCTCAATTTCGAGTCTCATAGCAAAGGGTCTGAATACTTATGCAAATCAGGTATTTCTGTTTTTTTTGTTTAATACATTTGCAAACATTTCTAAAAACCTGTTTTCACTTTGTCCTTATGGGGTATTGTGTGTAGATTGATGAGGATTTTTTAGTGGATTGTTCCAATTTTAGAATAAAGCTGTAACGTAACAAAATGTGGAAAAACATCAAGGGGTCTGAATACTTTCGAATGCACTGCATATAATGTTGAAGATCATGATTATGGGAATTGGGATTTGTTGCAATCCAAACAGTGAGAACTAACCATGCTCGTAGAGCAGTAGCCATCGGCGGATCTGTTTATTTCGGTCTGCCTCCAACGCATACTGTCTGTACACATTGTAAAGGCAGAGAGGAGAGCAATAAGGACCTTGGGTTGGCTGCTATGAAAATGGCTGGTTTTGACCGTCCGTTCATGGCAACGCCTGTGTGCGTTTGTGTCTCTGAGAGTGTTTGTGTGTCTGTTTATTACACTGCACAGACGTGTGATCAGTCGGAATACAGCAGGATCACGTTTTGCGCTGACAACGCTGTCACCCTATTTAGGCCCTTATAGGAATTAGACTGGAGAAGATCTGCTCCTACAACACTCTAAGCTGTGTTTTAGCATTTCTGTGCGGTTCTGGATTTTATCAAGATTTCCCACTGAGTAGAGAAATATTAGTGTGGCAGATATATCTGCCAATTCAAACTTGCATCAAAAGCGTATCGACCACGCAGCCGAAACAGCATCTCCGTGCACTTCGTCCTTTGAATTGTAAAATCAGCTTGGCAAAAAGAAGCGGCACCATAAAATTCAGCTGTGGTTTTCTTTCAGCCAAAGCGCTTTTCCTTTGTCGAAAAAAAAGGGGAGAAAAGCCTAGGTCTTAGCTGCGCAAGAGTATGGGAATGCATGGGTCCATCTGGCACCCAAAGACGAGGCTTTGTCAGGATCCATCCAAGACAAGACACATTGCTGCAGAAGGGTCCTTTTCTACAGCACCTGCAAAATACCTCTGAGCCCACAGCCACAGAGATGGAGCGACTGACTGCATGCTCACATTGTTCTATATTCTGCAAGGGTAATCACTCCCGCACCCTCTATGTGCCCTCGCAGAAAACTTGCACTCCTCTTAGGCTTCACAAACGGGAAAATAAGATTGCCTTTAAGGTTTCTCAGTGCTGGGACATTGCACAGGGACAGAGACACAGGTACAGAGAGTGAGAGAGATGAGGGAGGCACCTAGAGAGAAAGATGAACAGGAAGAGAGAATGCCTTTAACCTTTATTTAACTAGGCAAGTCAGTTAAGAACAAATTCTTATTTACAATGACGGCCTACCTCGGCCAACCCGGACGACGCTGGGCCAATTGTGAATCTCCATATGGGACTCTCAATCACGGCCCGATGTGATACAGCGTGGATTCGTACCAGGGACTGTAGTGACGCCTCTTGCGCTGAGATGCAGTGCCTTAGGCCGCTGCGCCACTCGGGAGCCACGACTGGCGAAAGAGAGTGCAAAAGAGAGGAAGGAAAGAGAGAGAGAGAGAGCAAGAGAAAGAAATGGAGAGATGTGTCTATTATTTACCCTGGGACACCTCATGCTTCACTGCTCTTCGTTAGGGAGAGAAAGGACGTCTTGCCTTATCGCAGGTGCCCAATTTGCTCCCGATTCTGTATGCCTTCTCAATTGATTTCGGTGACAAAGTCTGAAATCATTTTCAACTCCGACTATGACATTTGAAAAGGGTGCTCGACTTCCTCAGAGGTGGGTCTGCTATCTCTACTTGGATATGTCTGAGAAACAGACAAAAAGGCCACATGAAATAACCATAATATGTGTTTAATATAGACTATTCACAGCTGTTTTATGAAAATTAGAATTAGGTTATGCTTGAAGCACGTTGATGATAAATCCGTTCTAAGCTGAATTATGATGCTATAAAATATGTCCTGTACTGGCACATACAACTTTTTAAGTGTATTAAATATTCCAATCATATTAAAAACGTTATAATCTCTCCATATAATTAGAATTTTATGAGTAATTGCTCGTGAGAGTCAGAGGTGAAGGTGAATGTAATTCCCATATTGTCGTCCTCCACAAGACAACCACTACAGTAAAACTATAATAATATATTTAAAACCACTATCATCCAAGACAATATAATGACCCTCCGGTAATTTCACAAAAACCAGGCACACAGAGCCATGTCTACTTATGTCTTCTTTACAGAGAGATTACAGTAGCTTTAGATTGAATTACACACTTGCTAGTGCACAGCACACATACAGGTATTGACATTTAAAATTAAGAATACATCGTGAAGGAATATTTGATACTACAGTATATGTCCAGGCAAGTGTCCCTATCTCCATAGCTCAGGAGTTACAGAGAGCAGCCACAGAGAACATGCCTACATTTCCGGTTGAGAGTTAGCACTAACGCCATGGTCTGAACGGACACCAAAAGCAGAGCTAGCAGTATCAGGTCAAGTTGCTTGACTGATCTGTTACACAGGAGGGCCATGGTTGACCGTGGCACTTGTCTAGTAAGTAGCTTTAACGGGCCATTAAGCAGCACGATTGAGGATGACTCAGTTCCAAAGCATGGTATGTGGAGTGGTAATATAGCACAGTCACGGGGTCAAACACCATAGAAGACATCAATACCACTGTATGTCTGTTAACCCTGCTTTCTTTTATTGAATTAAATTAGCCACAATTTAGCACTATAATAAGCATGGAACAAAATGTCGATCACGAAATGAAATGATGTCCATTGCAAGTTGTCAAGTACATTTGTATGATGTGGACTGTCAAAACGCTGCTGTTTCTGACAATCCGACAGAGCCTTAGATCCTGGCTTCAACTTATCTAAAGCAGCTTAGAGCATCAATGTGTCCATCAAATCCAACCCCTCAGAATGGGAGACCTCCCTCCCATTGTACCAGTAAGTCAGTGCTTTAGAGAAGAAGACGGGAGGGAGGGAAGTTATAGTCCCAAATCTCTCCTCCTTCAAGTCCATACAACACGCCAGTGACCCACGGTTCGGAGAGCTGCTAGAGTCGGCTACTGTATGTGTGAGTTTCACTGATGTCCTCATTGATGCAGCAGGACACAGAGCCATAGAGCCCGGGCATTTTAGCTTCCAACCACAGCTCCTCGGAGGACCCCGCTATCCCTCACATGTATGCCGAGATAAAGCCGCGCCAGGCGGCATCAAAAGTTGCAGGGCCAAAGAACAGAAAAGAAAAATCAAGAAGTTTAAACTGTGGAGCCTTCCCCTAAAGGCAAGCTGGCCAGCCATCTGCGCACACTCTAGTCATAGCCACCACCTCTGGAAGAGAGGGAAAGAGAGAGAGACAACGAGAGAGAGATGCAGAGAGAATGAAAGAAAAAAGAAAGAAAGAGAGGAACAGAAAGAGAAAGAAAGATAACAAAAGAGGAGGTGGACAAGCAGTCCTGGACTGTCATTGACCTCCTGGTGGCCTCTTTGAGCTGGACTACTGTGTTTCCCTCCAATACCTCGTGGAAGACATTACCCCTCTTCTACTAGGGGTAAGACACACATCTCCTGCATTTGAAAAGTTTCTCTTTAAAAAAATGGACAATGGGGCATTGACCACTGACATTGACTATGTTATGCCTGGAAGAATGGCTTCCTTTTCACCAAAAGATCCCAGTTTATTGTTTTTTTTATTCCTCTTTCCTGGGAAAATCTGCCAGAGCTTATACATCGAAGCCAACACATGAACTTTCAATCAGGGATTAGCCGGATTTTCCAATGTGGATCTTCTTTTGTGAATTTGGCCAGCGTCGCCTCTGTCGTTGGCAAGGGGAATGTAAATAGAATATGATCCCTGGGCCAAGGGGATTGCCTCGCTTATTTCAAAGAAAGACTTCAAAAACAGGGCCATTTAGCCCTCTCCATGAGTGTGATGTTTCAGCGGTTTGAAGTGTCGTCCACAAGACAGACCACCAAAAAGTCCCCTTCAAATGTAGGAAACATACTGCCGTCATGCACTTTGTCAGCGCGGCCAAAAGACAAAACGGCTCAAAGAAAAGGAGGAGAGAAGGCAAACACAACAACTGAAGACAGAATGAAAGCGATCTCTCTATCAAGTCTATTGGCCTTCTGACATCCCTCTATCTCTGTCCATCCCCATATCTCCCATCCTTCCCGGGCCCTCCTCTCACCATTGTCCCACGCAGAAGTCCACTTTCCCAGATATAGATGCTAATCCGAGCTTACCGTGCTGGCTCGTCAGATAAGGGGGCGCCACACTGCTGCATGTATGACTCCCATGCACTATTAGAGCTCTGGTTGTGGCCATGGGCCACCAGAAAAGTTGGACTGAGGTCTATCTGAATGGGGCTTTGTAGACACACACAGGCAGCACACACACATGCATGCACAAAAGCTACCCGGGAAGACTTAACTTCCACACGAACAGAAGTTTTAACTTAAAAAGAACAATGAACAAGTATGCCACCCAATTGAGCTTTGTGTTTGTTCTTGAAATGTCAATTTGAAAATCCCCCCTACTTTGAAGAAGATAGGGCACTATAATCAGGCTGCAAACGCACCATTTTTTTTGAGTTAGTGCTTAAACTGGGGTATTGCAGCAACTTTGCTTTGTGTTCACAACATCACATAAAAAGTGACCAAGGTATATCTTTACCTCCAAGGCTGTACCCCTCTAACAGAGCTCTGTATAACAAAGTATAATTGTTCAGCAACACATTCTAAATGTATATTCTCTCTTTATCCATCTCACTCCGTCATCCCCTTGTCTCAATCCCTCTCTTTCTGTTTACTAACGATCGCTCTCCCCCAGTCATCTCCTCCCTTCCAAAAGTCTGTCAGCCTAGCTTGGTGTGAAGTGGGGAGTGGTGATGGGGGGGGGGGTGCTCATCATACCGCGGCCCCCCTGAAGCGTGGGGCTGTTCAGCAGGTAGATAGTCTCCCACTGGGTGGACGGCAGGCTCCTGGGGAGGGAGGGAGGCTTGTTTTGGAGCTGGTAGGGGTTCCAGGAATCAGACAGGTCTGGTGTGCTCACTCACATCAGCTGGGATTCAGGACGCCACTTTGCGTGGTTAACTTGGAAAACAAAAACACTGCTGAGCATCAAGGTAAACAGCAGTCAGTTGTCTTCCATTGTAACACTGTTGTGCTCTTGAAAATGGAGAAAGGTAGGCCTACAGAGGAAGACAGAGGGAAAACGATATGGTATAGTGACTATGTGTCTCCATTTCATTGGTCATTCAATAAGAACTGAAACCCTTGTGGAGAGAGTGATGGTGATGAGAGGGTTTTAAGCCTCAGAATGGCTTTGAGGCACAGTAGCAACCACGTCCCAGTTTGTTTCTCACCTATTCATGTCACCCTTTGTTCTCTAAGTCCTGTTTCTGCATGGAGATCCGTGTCTAACCAACTCTCTTTTGTTTGTCTTTAAGTTGCTTGTTTTCGCCACAGCAGCGTGCACCAGAGTTTCCTGCTTGTTTGTGTGATTAGTGCGCTGTATCAGAGCAGGGCTGCTTGGGGCCTGGGGGTGCTGTGTGCTGTGTGAAATGGCCCTCCACTCTGCCCACCTATCTCTCCCAAGAAGGGGCCACAGCCTCCCAGTGGAAAATCCAGGTCTCCGAGCAGAAGACGAGGAGGGGAGGGGATTAGGGGTTCCGCCTGAAAACCACGGTAAATTGAGTCCTCACTGTTTATTTTTATACTTTGCATTGTAAATTAAAAGGGTGGAGTAAGGGGGGTGAATTAGTCATATTGTCGTTTTCAAATCAGATTGTTTTTCCCAACCAAGCAAATGTAACACCCCAGAGCACAGAGAAGACAATGCAAGCAAATATATGTGTGTCTGACGAGTGGAGGGAATCAGATATAACCTACTTGGTGTTCTTTATTTCTGTTGTTTGGCAGGACGGGCAAGACTGGTGTTTTTAGTTACCCGGACAGGATAATTAATTTGGAACATTCAATGGTGTCTAAGTACTTGTTTTGGGCCTACTTCAAATCAAATCAAATGTTATTGGTCACATACACATGGTTAGCAAATGCGAGTGAAGCGAAATGCTTGTGCTTCTAGTTCCGACAATGCAGTAATATCTAACAAGTAATCTCACAAATTCACAACAACTACCTTATACACACAAATGTAAAGGGATGAATAAGAATATGTACATATAAATATATGGATGAGCGATGGTCGTGCGGCATAGGCAAGATGCAGTTGAAGGTGTAGAATACAGTACTTACATATGAGATGAGTAATGTAGGATATGTAAACATTATTAAAGTGGCGTTATTTAAAGTGACTAATAATACCTTTATTAAGTCCATTTATTAAAGTGACCAGAGATTTGAGTCTGTATGTTGACAGCAGCCTCTCTATGTTAGTGGTGGCTGTTTAACAGTCTGATGGCCTTGAGATCAAAGCTGTTTTTCAATCTTGATGCACCTGTACTGACCTCGCCTTCTGGATGATAGTGGAGTGAACAGGCAGTGGCTCAGGTGGTTGTTGTCCTTGATGATCTTTTTGGTCTTCCTGTGACATCAGGTGCTGTAGGTGTCCTGGAGGGCAGGTAGTTTTCCCCCGGTGATGCGTTGTGCAGACCCTACTACCCTCTGGAGAGCCTTGCGCTTGAGGGCGGTGCAGTTGCCAAACCAGGCGGTGATACAGCCCGGCAGGATGCTCTCGATTGTGCATGTGTAAAAGTTTGTGAGTGTTTTAGGTGACATGCCAAATTTCTTGCGCTGGTGCGCCTTCTTCACCATGCTGTCTGTGTGGGTGGACCATTTCAGTTTGTGAGTGATGTGTACGCAGATTAACTTAAAACTTTCCACATTCTCCACTACTGCCCCGTCGATGTGGATTGGGGGGGGGGGATATGTTGTTTCCTTCTTCACCATCTGGGGGAGGCCAGTCAGAAAGTCCAGGACCCAGTTGTACAGGACGGGAGCTTAATGACGAGTTTGGAGGGTACGATGGTATTAAATGCTGAGTTGTAGTCTATGAACAGCTTTCTTACATAGTAAGAATAGTAAGGTATTCCTCTTGTCCAGATGGGATAGGGCAGTGTGCAGTGTGATGGCGATTGAATCGTCACTGGACCTATTGGAGTGGGTCTAGGGTATCAGGTAGAGTGGAGGTGATATGCTCCTTGCCTCGTCTCTCAAAGCACTTCATGATGACAGAAGTGAGTGCAACGGGATGATAGTTATTTAGTTCAGTTACCTTAGCTTTCTTGGGAACAGGCACAATGGTGGCCATCTTGAAGCATGTGGGGACAACAGACTGGGATAGGGACTGATTGAATATGTCCGTAAACACACCAGCTAGCTGGTCTGCGCATACTCTGAGGACGCGGCTAGGAAAGCGACCTGGGCCGGCAGCCCTGCGAGGGTTAACACGGTTAAATGTTTAACTCACGTTGGCCACGGAGAAGGTGAGCCCACAGGCTTTGGTAGTGTGCCGTGTCAGTGGCACTGTATTGTCCTCAAAGCGATCAAAGAAGATGTTTAACGTCTGGGAGCAAGACGGGGCTGGTTTTCTTTTTGTAATCCATGATTGACTGTAGACTCTGCCACGTACGTCTTGCGTTTGAGCCATTGAAATGTGACTCTACTTTGTCTATATACTGATGCTTTGCTTGTTTGATTGCCTTGCGGAGGGAATAGTTGCACTGTTTGTATTCGGTCATGTTTCCAGTTGCCTTGCCATGATTAAAAGGGGTGGTTCGTGCTTTCAGTTTTGCGCGAATGCTGCCATCAATCCACGGTTTCTGGTTAGGAAATGTTTTAATAGGCATAGTGGGTACGACATATCAGGTGCACTTGCTAATAAACTCGCTCACCGAGTCAGTATATACATCAATGTTGTTGTCTGAGGCTATCCGTAACATATCCCAGTCCACGTGATCGGAGCAATCCTGAAGCATGGAATCCGATTGGTCAGACCAGCGTTGGACGGACCTGAGCACGGGCTTTTCCTGTTTTAGTTTCTGTCTATAGGCTGGGAGCAACAAAATGGAGTTATGGTCAGATTTGCCGATGACAGGGCGGGGGAGGGCTTTGTATGCATCGCGGAAGTAGCAATGATCCAGAATGCTAGCAGCCCGTGTCGCGCATTCGATATGCTGATAGAATTGAGGAACTCATTCTCAGGTTAGCTTTATTAAAATCCCCAGCTACAATAAATGCAGCAGTAGTATGTAATATGCTCGGAAGCGGTAGATGGTGTGCTCAACTTCTGATTCTGACCAGTAGGCCGCTCCATCTGCCTCTCCTGCGGCGACTACGTTGTTTTGGGTGGGCCTCTGGGATAAGATCCCATGTCCAGGGTGTAGATCCGAACAAAAGATCCGCTTCGGGAAAGACGTATTCCTGGTCGTAATGTTGGTAAGTTCTCATCGTTTTTATATCCAATAGTTCTTCCCGGCTGTATGTAATAACACTTGAGATTTTCTGGACTAACAATGTGAGAAATAATACATTTTAAAAAACGAATTACTGCACAGTGTCCTAAGGACCTGAAGCGAGACGACCATCTCTGTCGGTGCCATCTTGTGCCGACTTTGTGAGGAATAAGAGGCTAAAACAATTGTTTTCACCTCTGTCAGCCTTCTTGGATAAATACAGTATGATAAATGAAAAGAGATACTCTGACGTTCTAATTTAAGGCCATTACCCTTATGCCACTCCCCTTTTCCACTGAGATTCTAATTTAAGGTGAAACACAAATAAACCAATTATAAGATCCACATGAATAAAACATTTCTTTGTGCAGTATTTGTTTGACACGTACCTCTCCTTTACTGTAGATTCAGCTTGAGCTGGAGCGCATTCTGTAGATAAATAATAATGACACATTAAAAGAGAGACAGAACAATAGACATCGGGTCAACATTGATTGATTTTGACGTTTTTTTTTTTTTCACAAAGCAACAAAAACAACACAAAGAAAGGAGATAGAATGAAACACACATTCTCCATCGTAAATCATAATTGATATTTGCATAGGTGATGTTTAAAGGTTGAATGACTCGAATACTTGTCTTGAGAAACATTTTTGTGAAAGACGCATAAATAACTGCCTCGTTTTAATTCCTTAGATATTTGTCTCTTTCAATCTGATTGTCTCACTCACTCTAAGCGAGTCAGAAAAACAAAGTATTCTACCCTGTTGCCCTGTTATTACTGTAACTAAGAGACAGAGGGTATTCCATAGATTTGGGACATTCAAGTAGGTGCAACATTTGTCTGTAATCCCTCCATGCCCCGTATGGACACACCATGCTACACATGTCTAGGGACATGCTAAAGATCAGAGGTCGGGGGGGGTGGGGGCCTTTGAGTGTTCTAGTTGTCACTATGATTCAGCTCAGACTTTGATAACTCGTTTGGAGAAGCATGGAATTCTAGCAGGGTCTGTATCTATCTGGTCTTGTCTATCGTAACTGGTCTTCCCCTATAAATCCAGGTTAGATGACATTCAGAGATGGCAAACAAAAAGAGGGGGCAGGTATTCTGGCCTTGGAGTCAATAGTGCCTCTCTTTTTCACTTGGGGGCAATACAGAGTAAAGACAGTAGTATACTAGGGGCAGGAGGGGGGGAAGGGGCTGTAAGACGGGTAAGGGGCATCAGCATATGATCACATGAGCAGAACTGACAATAACCGTTATCCCCAAAAAATCCCCAAAAAGAGTTAAATAAGCAATTCATATGTACAAAAGAAGGCCTATCATCAATGCTCAAGATATGAACTGAGATCTCCACACATACATTTTTCTTTTTAGATAGCGACATATTAGGAAGCGCACCAAAAATGATAGAGACTTTAATGTATTCTGGTATATTACTCTAAATGGTTTCATCAGTCTTTGAAAACTGAGAAAATGTGCGGTTTATTATCTCTCAATAGTGGGTGATGAATCTTTGCCAAAGGCCCCTAAACCATACATGGTATATAGAGGAGGGAAGGTGGGGGGTGGGATGGGATGGGGAGTCATTCCAAGTCGATGAGGAGCTTGGAGAGGAGGTGGAGGGCAACCTTTCTCTCTCCTCTCATCCTGCCTCTCTTACACCCAAGTTATTTGTATGAATGCTTTGCATCACTACCTTAAACTCACCATTAATCAATCCACCATTTTTATTATTTCTGTAAGCGTGGCGCAGATTGCTAAATAAAAAAAGATTTCCGCGTGAAGAAAAAAGGAAAAATGCAAGCGTATTCATTGGACCTTAAAATGTTTTGATGGCTTCTCAGAGGCACATTATATTTACATAGGAATGTGTCATTAACGTCAACGGCGAACCAGAAACTATTAAACTAATACAATGCCAAACTGAACAACCTTGAGAATTTGATTAAAGCCATTGTGAGTTTTAAAAATGCTCCATTCTTTGAGTTAAAACAAAAGACTGATGCATTCAGCTCCGGTTATAATTCAGCTGTCAACTTTCATTGATGTATTTGACTTCCGCAGCTAGCATTTACATACTTTATATATAGCAAAGGAGGGATCTATGCAGAGAATCATAATGGAGGTTTGAAACAAACACGCCACTGTTTGTGTTTCATTTCAAATTAGCCGCTGTAATTTTCAACAAGACTGCAGGCATTGTTTGCTTGGCAAAGTCATGTGTTGAGAGCATATTTAATTCCTCCATTATTGCTCTGGTTGTAAATGCATTCTTTTCAGACAAGTGCTCTTTAACATCAGTGAGTAATCTTCACTCTTAGCTCATCTTTGCCTTGATATTATGGGCCCAGTGACCTTTCTGGCCAAAAAACCCACATCTGCTCATTCATTGTGGTGAATTGTGTGCATGTGGGAATGCCTGCATGCAGGCGTACAGGTGTGTTTCTGTATGTCGATAAACAGAATGCCTTTAACAAATGTGAGACTGTTCCTACGAAACGTGATATGTTTGTTCCTGTGCGACTCCTCAGTAATGTACTGTTATAGTAATAATATGATAATGTACACTCCTAAATAGGTTGGGGGAGGGGGGAGGGGGACACACACACACAGGGTGTATCATATTCAGCACCTAAATATGTTCTCCCCTGATCACACATGTTTTTTCAATATAATTATCACATTTCAGAAATGCATAGGGGGATGTTTCAACAAATAGGAGCCATGACAAAATGAGGCCTTATTTATGTTTCATTATCTGCATGAACATATTTTACATCCATGGTGAGATATTTAACATTGTTTTATCATACCCTGGAGATATCTTACACACCAATCTAATTAAAGTCACCATTTTGCCCAGTATCCTATTTTAAAAAAAATCTATATATTCTATATAATTATGAAATGATGCATTATTTAATATGTAAACCCCAAAGCTCCACGCGTGTTGCGATCATTTTAATCAAAAGAAAATGAATAGAGCCCCTTTTCTTAGTCCTGTTTAGAAGCTTAATTGGAGAATGGAGTAAATCTTGATTATTTTCAGAGTTTCTCCAACCAACATGAAAAAAAAGAGTGAATTAGTATGAAAGCATGCATGAAATCTAGTTTTAAATCATTTACCAACCGTGTAACAAAGTGACTGTGATTACGCTGACTTAGGCCACCACTTAACAACAAACTGTGTGCCTATGCGTGTGTATCTCTCTCTCTCCCTGTGTGTGTGTGCGCGTGTGTGTGTGTGCATGTCTGCGTGCGTGTGTGAGTTGAGTCTGAGCATGCTAACCAAAGAGCGAGTATCATCATTTTTCTAGTGAATATTACATGGAGTCATATTGTTGTCTGCAGCATTGGTGCCAAAGTAGCCAGTTAAAATGCAAGCATGTACACTACAGTTCAAATTTTGGGGTCACTTAGAAATGTCCTTGTTTTTGTAATAAAAGCACATTTTTTTGTCCATTAAAACAACATCAAATTGTTCAGAAATACAGTGTAGACTTTGTTAATGTTGTAGATGATTATTGTAGCTGGAAATGCCAGATTGTTTTATGGAATATCTACATTGGTGCCCATTATCAGCAACCATGACTCCTGTGTTCCAATGGCACGTTGTGTTAGCTCATCCAAGTTCAGAATTTTAAAAGGCTGATCATTAGAAAACCCTTTTGCAATTCTGTCAGCACAGCTGAAAACTGATGGCCTTCTAGTCAGAGTTGCAAAGAAAAAGCAATATCTCAGACTGGCCAATAAAAACAAAATATTAAGATGGGCAAAAGAACACAGACTCCGGACAGAAGAACTCTGCCTAGAAGGCCAGCATCCCGGAGTCGCCTCCACACTGTTGACGTTGAGACTGGTGTTTTGCGGGTACTATTTAATGGAGCTGCCAGTTGAGAACTTGTGAGGCATCTGTTTCTCAAACTAGACACTCTAATGCATTTGTCCTCTTGCTCAGTTGTGCACCAGGGCCTCCCACTATTTCTATTCTGGTTAGAGACAGTTTGCGCTGTTCTATGATGAGAGTAGTACACAGCGTTGTATGAGATCTCAGTTTCTTGGCAATTTCTCACATGGAATAGCCATCATTTCTCAGAACAAGAATAGGCTGACGAGTTTTAGAAGAAAGCTCTTTGTTTCTGGCCATTTTGAGCCTGTAATCGAACTCACAAATGCTGATGCTCCAGATACTCAACTAGTCTAAAGAAGGCCCGTTTTATTGCTTCTTTAATCAGTACAACAGTTTTCAGCTGTGCTAACATAATTGCAAAAGGGTTTTCTAATGATCAATTAGCCTTTCAAAATTATAAAATTGGATTAGCTAACACAAGAGCACAGGAGTCACGGATGCTGATAATGGGCTTCTGTACACCAATGTAGATATTCCATAAATAATCTGGCATTTCCAGCTACAATCGTCATTTACAACATTAACGAAGTCTACACTGTATTTCTGAACAATTTGATGTTGTTTTAATGGGCAATTTCTTTTACTTTTCTTTCAAAAACAAGGACATTTCTAAGGGACTCCAAACTTTTGAACGGTAGTGTATATTAAAAGGCAGCACAGTCTTTTGATGGACATTCGTCAGTTTATGAATACGTGTGCATATTGATTGGCAAAAGGTGAAAACCAGTTTGACACAAATATTTCTGAAAGGGCCTCTGCTATCCCACATGATTTCAAATCCATTTTAAACGCCTGTCACTTACATTTCCTTATATAAGACCCCGATGACTCCTGTAAATAATAATAATGAAAATGTCCAGAGTATATTGCATCCAGCGGGCTACATGCAGATATTAGGGTATATATTGATATGCATCTGAGTGGAGGAGGATAGTGGACCAGTTTATTTTCCTTTCATTTCTTCAAATACAGTAAACTGAGGTACAGTGGGGCAAAAAAAGTATTTAGTCAGCCACCAATTGTACAAGTTCTCCCACTTAAAAAGATGAGAGGCCTGCAATTTTCATCATAGGTACACTTCAACTATGACAGACAAAATGAGTTAAAAACATCCAGAAATTCACATTGTAGGATTTTTAATGAATTTATTTGCAAATTATGGTGGAAAATAAGTATTTGGTCACCTACAAACAAGCAAGATTTCTGGCTCTCACAGACCTGTAACTTCTTCTTTAAGAAGCTCCTCTGTCCTCCACTTGTTACCTGTATTAATGGCACCTGTTTGAACTTGTTATCAGTATAAAAGACACCTGTCCACAACCTCAAACTGTCACACTCCAAACTCCACTTTGGCCAAGACCAAAGAGCTGTCAAAGGATACCAGAAACAAAATTGTAGACCTGCACCAGGCTGTGAAGACTGAATCTGCAATAGGTAAGCAGCTTGGTTTGAAGAAATCAACTGTGGGAGCAATTATTAGGAAATGGAAGACATACAAGATCACTGATAATCTCCCTCGATCT
Organism: Oncorhynchus kisutch; assembly: GCF_002021735.2. Taxonomy (NCBI): domain Eukaryota; kingdom Metazoa; phylum Chordata; class Actinopteri; order Salmoniformes; family Salmonidae; genus Oncorhynchus; species Oncorhynchus kisutch. Next base: position 59,834,242 of record NC_034181.2, on the reverse strand, counting down.
GGGGCTCCACGCAAGATCTCACCCCGTGGGGTCAAAATGATCACGGTGAGCAAAAATCCCAGAACCACACGGGGGGACCTAGTGAATGACCTGCAGAGAGCTGGGACCAAAGTAACAAAGTCTACCATCAGTAACACACTACACCGCCAGGGACTCAAATCCTGCAGTGCCAGACGTGTCCCCCTGCTTAAGCCAGTACATGTCCAGGCCCGTCTGAAGTTTGCTAGAGAGCATTTGGATGATCCAGAAGAAGATTGGGAGAATGTCATATGGTCAGATGAAACCAAAATATAACTTTTTGGTAAAAACTCAACTCGTCGTGTTTGGAGGACAAAGAATGCTAAGTTGTATCCAAAGAACACCATACCTACTGTGAAGCATGGGGGTGGAAACATCATGCTTTGGGGCTGTTTTTCTGCAAAGGGACCAGGACGACTGATCCGTGTAAAGGAAAGAATTAATGGGGCCATGTATCGTGAGATTTTGAGTGAAAACCTCCTTCCATCAGCAAGGGCATTGAAGATGAAACATGGCTGGGTCTTTCAGCATGACAATGATCCCAAACACATCGCCCGGGTAATGAAAGAGTGGCTTTGTAAGAAGCATTTCAAGGTCCTGGAGTGGCCTAGCCAATCTCCAGATCTCAACCCCATAGAAAATCTTTGGAGGGAGTTGAAAGTCTGTGTTGCCCAGCAACAGCCCCAAAACATCACTACTCTAGAGGAGATCTGCATGGAGGAATGGGCCAAAATACCAGCAACAGTGTGTGAAAACCTTGTGAAGACTTACAGAAAATGTTTGACCTCTGTCATTGCCAACAAAGGGTATATAACAAAGTATTGAGATAAACTTTTGTTATTGACCAAATACTTATTTTCCACCATAATTTGCAAATAAATTCATTAAAAATCATACAATGTGATTTTCTGGATGTTTTTATCTCATTATGTCTGTCATAGTTGAAGTGTACCTTTGATGAAAATTACAGGCCTCTCTCATATTTTTAAGTGGGAGAACTTGCACAATTGGTGGCTGACTAAATACTTTTTGCCCCACTGTAAATCTGAACCTTTCCTTAGATTAGTATATGCTGAAGAGATAGTATTAGAGTGTTTACATTGTTCAGTAGGAGAACAAAATGGTTTGATGGACGAGCTGAAACCGAAGTTGATATACAGGATATATACAGTACCAGTCAAAAGTTTGGACACACCTACTCATTCAAGGGTTTTTCTTTATTTTTACTATTTTTTACATTGTAGAATAATAGTGAAGACATCCAAACACATATGGAACCAGGTAGTAACCAAAAAAGTGTTAATCATATTTAAATATATTTTATATTTTATAAAACATACAGTGCCTTGCAAAAGTATTCATCCACCTTGGATTCTTTTCTATTTTGTTGCATTACAACCTGTAATTTAAATAGATTTTTATTTGGATTTCATGTAATGGACATACACAAAATAATTTAATGGAATGGAGAAAAAAAAACACACAACATACACAAAGTGAAATAAAAAAATTACTTGTTTCACAAAATTCAAAAAGATTTAAAAAATGAAAATTTGGTGCGTGCATATGTATTCACCCCTTTTACTATGAAGCCCCTAAATAAGGTCTGGTGCAACCAATTACCTTCAGAAGTTACACAATTATTTAAATAAAGTCCACTTGTGAGCAATCTAAGTGTCACACGATCTGTCACAAGATCTCAGTATATATACACACCTGTTCTGAAAGGCCCCAGAGTCTGCAACACCACTAAGCAAGGGGCACCACCAAACAAGTGGCACCATGAAGACCAAAGAGCTCTACAAACAGGTCAGGGACAAAGTTGTGGAGAAGTACAGATCAGGGTTGGGTTATAAAAAAATATCCGAAACTTTTAACATCCCATGGAGCACCATTAAATCCATTATTTAAAAAATGGAAAGAATATTGCACCACAGCAAACCTGCCAAGAGAGGGCCGCCCACCAAATCTCAAGGACCCGGCAAGGAGGGCATTAATCTGAGAGGCAACAAAGAGACCAAAGATAACCCTGAAGGAGCTGCAAAGCTCCACTGCGGAGATTGGAGTATCTGACCATAGGACCACTTTAAGCCGTACACTCCACAGAGCTGGGCTTTATGGAAGAGTGGTCAGAAAGAGCCATTGCTTAAAGATTTTTTTTTTTTTGCCAAAAGGCATTTGGGAGACTCCACAAACATATGGAAGAAGGTACTCTGGTCAGATGAGACAAAAATGTGGCTTTTTGGCCATCAAGGAAAACGCTATGTCTGGCGCAAACCCAACACCTCTCATCACCCAGAGAACACCATCATCGGCAGGGACTGGGAAACTGAATTGAAGGAATGACGGATGGCCCTAAATACAGGGAAATTATTGAGGGAAACCTGTTTCAGTCTTCCAGAGATTTGAGATTGGGACAGAGGTTCACCTTCCAACAGGATAATGACCTTAAGCATACTGCTAAAGCAACATTCCACATTCACAAGCCACTGTACAGTATCAGACAAAAAATGTGGTCATGTCATTCCATTAGGATGCTAAGACCAGACCAATATACATTTGACCAAAATCATATGACCATAAAGAGGTGGCTCTTGGGACTCAGTCCTGCCCAGTCCTGAATAAATTACTCAGCATTATGGTGTCTTCTATAATGGCGCCAGAGGAGATGGCTGCCATTTTATAGTCTCCTAACCAAATGTGGCTATTGTATGTGTTTTTGCTCATTATTTGTAACTTATTTTGTACATAATATTTCTGCCACGGTCTCTTATGAATGAAAAGAGCTTCTAGATATCAAGACAGTGACTACTCACCTCGTACTGAACAAAGAAAAAATATTTAAATTTTTGATGCAAAGGATTTACTTCAGACACCCGACATGGTCCAAGTCCCAGTGATTCACATGAGAAAGAGACGGAGATATCGGGGAGGTAGGTCGGGGTGCCTTGTAAGGATCCGACAGCGAGTGGGTAATCTACCTCTACCATCAATTTTATAAGCCAACGTACAATCATGGGACAACAAAATAGACAAACTATGATCACTAAACTATTATTAGGTATTTTCTTAAAACTGCATTGTTGGTTACGGGCTTGTAAGTAAGTATTTCACTGTAAGGTCTATTACACCTGTTGTATTCGGCGCATGTGAAATGTACAATTGTATTTAATTTGATTTGAATGTCCTACCAACGGGACACTAAAAACTGTAATATCTTATGTTTCACCGAGTCGTGGCTGAACGACAAAGTGAATAACATACAGCTGGCGGGGTTTCAGCAAGATAGAGCAGCCGCCTTCGGTAAGACAAGTGTTGGCGGTCTGTGTACAACAGCTGGTGCACGAAATCTAAAAGTAAGGAAGTCTCAAGGTTTTGCTCGCCTGAGGTAGGGTATCTCATGATAAGCTATAGACTACACTATTTACCAAGAGAATGTTCATCTATATTCTTCGTAGCTCCCTATTTAGCACCACAAACAGATGCTGGCCCTAAGACCACACTCAATGAGCTGTATACGGCCATTAGCAAACAGGAAAATGCTCATCCAAAGGCGGCGCTCCTAGTGGTCAGGGACTTTAATGTAGGGAAACTTAAATCCGTTTTACCTCATTTCTACCAGCTTGTTAAATGTGCAAACAGAGGGGGAAAAAACACAGACGTGTACAGAGCTCTCCTAGGCCCTCCATTTGGAAAATATGACCATAAATCTAAATTCCTGAATCCTGCTTACAATCAAAAACTAAACAGCAAGCACCAGTGACTTGGTCTCTAAAGAAGTGGTCAGATGACGCAGATGCTAAGCTACAGGACCTGTTTTGCTAGCACAGACTGGAATATGTCCCGGGATTCTTCCGATGGCATTGAGGAGTACACCACATCAGTCACTGGCTTCATCAACAAGTGCATCAATGACGTCATCCCCATAGTGACTGTACGTACATACCCCAACCAGAAGACATCGATTACAGGCAACATCTGCATTGAACTAAAGTGTAGAGCTGCTTCTTTCAAGGAGCGGGACTCTAACCCGGAAGCTTATAAGAAATCCCGCTATGCCCTCCGACGAACCGTCAAACAGGCAAAGCATCAGTACAGGACTAAGATTGAATCGTACTACACCGGCTCTGACGCTCACCGGATGTGGCAGGGCTTGCAAACTATTACAGACTAGAAAGGGATGCACAGCCGTGAGCTGCCCAGTGACACGAGCCTACAAGACAAGCTAAATTACTTCTATGCTCACTTTGAGACAAGCAACACTGAAGCATGCATGAGAGCATCAGCTGATCCAGACGACTGTGTGATCACACTCTCCGTAGCCAATGTGAGTAAGACCTTTAAACAGGTAAACATTCACAAGGCCACAGGGCCAGATGGGTTACCAGGACATGTACTAAGTGCCAACTGGCAAGTGTCTTCACTGACATTTTCAACCTGTCCCTGACTGAGTCTGTAATACCAACATGTTTCAAGCAGACCACCATAGTTCCTGTGCCCAAGAACACTAAGGTAACCTGCCTATATGACTACCAACCCATTGCACTCAAGTCTGTTGCAATGAAGTGCTTTGAAAGGCTGGTCATAGCTCACCTCAACACCATTATCCCAGAAACTGCAATTTGCATACCGACCCCAACAGATCCACAGATGATACAATCTCTATTGCATCCCACACTGCCTTTTCCCACCTGGACAAAAGGAACTATGCAAGAATGCTATTCACTTACTACAGCTCAGTGTTCAACACTATAGTGCCCTCAAAGCTCATCACTAAGCTAAAGACCCTGGGGTTAAACACCCCCCTTCTGCAACTGGATCCTTACCACCTGACGGGCAGCCCCCAGGTGGTAAGGGTAGGTAACAACACATCAGCCACGCTGATCCTCAATACGGGGGCCTCTCAGGGTTACGTGCTCAGTCCCCTCCTGTATTCCCTGTTCACTCACGACTGCACAGTCTGGCACGTCTCCAACACCATCAATAATTTTGCCGACGACACAACAGTTGTAAGCCTGACAACCGACAATGATGAGACCGCCTATAGAGAGGAGGTCAGAGACCTGGCCGTGTAGTGCCAGGATAACAACCTCTCCCTCAATGTGATCAAGACAAAAGAGATGATTGTGGACTACAGGAAAAGGAGGATTGAGCATGTCCCCATTCTCATCAACGGTGCTGTAGTGGAGCAGGTTGAGAGTGTCCACATCACCAACAAATTATCATGGTCCAAACACACCAAGACAGTCGTGAAGACAACATGACAAAGTCTATTCCCCCACAAAAGATTTGGCATGGGTCCTCAGATCTTCAAAAAGTTATACAGCTGCACAATCGAGAGCATCCTGACTGGTTGCATCACTGCCTAGTATGGCAACTGCTCGCCCTCCGACCACAAGGCACTGCAGAAGGTAGTGTGTATGGCCCAGTACATCACTGGGGCCAAGCTTCCTGACCCCATTCAGGACCTCTATACCAGGTGGTGTCAGAAGAAGGCCCTAAAAATTGTCAAAGAATCCAACCCTAGTCATAGACTGTCCTCTCTGCTACCGCACGGCAAGCTGTACCGGAGCGTCAAGTCTAGGTCCAAAAGGCTTCTTAACAGCTTCTAAACTCCTAAACAACATATCAAATGGCTACCCAGACAATTTGCATTGTCCCCCCCCCCTTTTACGCTGCTGCTACTCTCTGTTATTATCTATGCACACTCACTTTAATAACTCTACCTACATATACATATTACCTCGTCTAACCTGTGTCCCCGTACATTGACTCTGTACCCGTACCCCCTGTATATAGCCTCGCTAATGTTATTTTACTGCTGCTCTTTAATTATTGATTTGTTATTTTTTACTTAACACTTATTTTTCTTTAAACCCCATTGTTAGTTAAGGGCTTGTAAGTAAGCATCCCATAATAAGGTCTTCCTGCTCAATTTTCTGCCTTTCTGCCTTGTGTCTCTGACCCAGCAGCACACATGTAGACTGTATACCCACGCACCCACTCTCGCTACCATGTAGGGTACACACAGGGAACAGAGAGGCAGGTGTCTTCATGTCATAAGAGGGGGTGGGTGGGTGGGTGTGTCTGTCCTCTTTTATTCTGTCTCTTTTTGAACAGGGTCCACCTTATTATGTGACATGTGACATTTGATTTGATTGATTTGATCTCCCACTGAATATTAACAAATAGTGTACAAAAAAATAGATGCATGCAGTTACTAGGGGGGGGGGGGGGGGGGGGTGTTAGGAAGCTGTTGTTTGAATCGCCCTCAAAGAGTAATTCGATATGAGTGCACATGCATCATAATGCTCAATTATTTTGATAGAGGAGCTTTAATTTAATGCCTGACATAAAAACAGCCTTGTGTCTTGCCTCTGGAAACAGCCCAGTTCAGGAGATGGTTACTGTAAGGCTCTATAGATGAACCAAACACATCCTCAATTCATCCAATGAATCATATCCGCACCTACGATGTGTGCTGTGCATTTATTTCCATGTATTAGGCCTACACCCTCTGTGTGTGAGTGTTATCATTACCATAACCACACACACCTCTGCACACTCACTGCACTCAACTGAGGATCAACAGAGATGGACACCCATCCATCCAGCCTCATACTCAAAGCCCTGCCGATCAGCAGACCACACACTGCACCGAACGAGAGACAGGGAGGGAGGGTTGGACACATTGTATTGATATGAGTGAAGCACTTCCTTCTGGTTCTCAGTATTGTTACTGTACAACCCCACATGAACTAGTTAAAAGCACAGCCCAGTGGCCTTCTGAGGATTAGCATCATTCCGAGAATGGTGTGTGTGCCAAACAGGAAGTGCATCTTGTGTTTTTAATGTGGTTTCCACTGGCATCAATCATTCCGTACAATTAGGCCAATTCCCGCTCAATTTTCTGCCTTGTGAGGAGCACAGCAATGCTGACTGCACAGACAGCTGTCTCTGACCCAGCAGCACACATGTAGACTGTAAACCCACGCACGCACTCTCGCTACCATGTAGGGTACACACAGGGAACAGAGAGGCAGGTGTCTTCATGTCATAAGAGGGGGTGGGTGGGTGTGTCTTTCCTCTTTTATTCTGTCTCTTTTTGAACAGGGCCCACCTTTTCTCTTCCTCCCACCGCCTCTTCGGCCTCAAGTGGCATTTGTTTTCCATGGCAACCAGATTAAATTAGGTGAGTGATTATAGCTTATTAACACCAAACGCTGTTAGTATATTCTTATAATTTTGTATGTAAACACTTTCCCCTTGTAGCTCTCTTTTTACTGGAAATTGCTTTGTACAGAGCAGGAGGCCTGAAGCTTAGTCATAATAAAATATAATTATGAAATAGACAATAGCCACTCAGAGATCCCCCCCCCCCCTCTTGCTGCCTCTCTGGAATGGGTAAGAGCTGTTCAAACTTCAGGTACAGCCAACCCCTAGTAATGAACAATAAAAATGCAAACCACCTCTTTTTTCCCTGATTCTAACTAATAAACCCACTAGAATTAACATTCTCACTTGATGTAATGAGGTGTGGGGGTTTGGACTTTAGCACTCGATATTGACTACTGTAGCCTTTAGCCTCACTTTGCATCTAATACAGTACTCCAGGCCAAAGTGATTATTTCCTTGTTGTGTGGAGATATACGTAATTAGTATTAAAATTAAGCATTTTATTGATGCTCGGTGGTGTATTATTACAAGTGTTGCATCCAAAAGGCCTGTTCCCACTCCCTCCCTCTCTCCCCTCGCCTCTCTGCTCTCACTGACAGCAAGATATGTTTAGAAGATACCAATTATACACACCCTCAAATCAGCTTTATCATACATGGGCTGTTTCATGGGGAGTCCCACTGGTTTTAGCACAGTTACCGTAGAATATAGCCCATTTAAAAGCAAGAACCCAAAAAAAGAGATGAGGGAAAAAAAGAGAGAGGAGCTGCAGGCCAGAAGAATATGAGCAGGTGCAGAAAGGAAAAATTACTGCTATAAACAAGGCTAGTCCTCATAATTTATCATTAATCTGGCTGCCTCTGCTCGCAGGTTTCATCTTATTTTGCATGCTGATGTCCATGTCATATTTCTTATCAGGGATTTGCTTAGGCTTTTATCCTTGTACTCAGTCTCTACACTTACTGCAGCCATTACTGCAATGGCACCGGTCGGGGGGGGGGGGGGTTGTCATTCAGCCCATGATGAAAAATGGAACTGTCATATTGACACAAGTAACTGAAGAAAACACAACAGTGAAAACTATCCAGGTCATCGCGCAATACCAAAAAAAAGACGCACAAACTAATTTAAAATCAGTGGATCTTTGAAACACAGATCAAATCAGAATCACATTTTGTTTGTTACACGCTTCGTAAATACGAGGTTTTGACTAACAGTGAAAGAGCTTACGGGCCCTTCCCAACAATGCAGAGAGAAAAACACACGTAATAAATACACAATGAGTAATGATAACTTGGCTATATATACTGGGTACCAGTACTGAGTCGATGTGCAGGGGTACGAGGTAACTGAGGTAGATACTGTATGTACATATACAGTTGAAGTTGGAAGTTTACATACACTTATGTTGCCGTCAATAAAACTAGTTTTTCAACCACAAAGGAAATCAGCCAAGATCTCAGAAAAAAATTGTAGACCACTCTGGTTCATCCTTGGGTGCAATTTCCAAACGCCTGAAGGTAGCACGTTCATCCTTCTTCTGGTCTGATGAAACAAAAATAGAACTGTTTGGCCATAATGACGATCGTTATGTTTGGAGGAAAAAGGGGGAGGCTTGCAAGCCGGAGAACACCATCCCAACCGTGAAGCACAGGGGTGGCAGCATCATGTTGTGGGGGTGCTTTGCTGCAGGAGGAACTGGTGCACTTCACAAAATAGATAGCATCACGCATGCTCAGCCCCCTCCTGTACTCCCTGTTCACCCATGACTGCGTGGCCATGCACGCCTCCAACTCAATCATCAAGTTTGTAGATGACAAAACGGTAGCAGGCTTGATCACCAACAACGACGAGACAGCCTATAGGGAGGAGGTGAGGGCACTCGGAATGTGGTGTCAGGAAAACAACCTCTCACTTAACGTCAACAAAACCAAGGAGATGATCGTAGACTTCAGGAAACAGCAGAGGGAGCACCCCCCCGATCCACATCTATTGGACAGCAGTGGAGAGGGTAGAACATTTTAAGTTCCTTTGTGTACACATCACGGACAAACTGAGATGGTCCACCCATCAACAGCACCTCTTCAACCTCAGGAGGCTGAATAAATTTGGCTTGTCAAATTGGCATTTCGCCTCACAAACTTTTACAGATGCACAATTGAGAGCATTCTGTCGGGCTGTATCACCGCCTGGTACGGCAACTGCAATGCCCACAACCGCAGGGCTCTCCAGAGGGTGGTGCGGTCCGCACAACGCATCACCAGGGGCAAACTACCTGGACCTCCAGGACACCTACAGCACCCGATGTCACAGGAAGGCCAAAAAGGTCAGTACAGGTGCATCAAAGCTGGGACAGAGAGACTGAAAAAATATTTTCAGTAAATCTCAAGGCCATCAGACTGTTAAACAACCATCACTAGCACAGAGAGGCAGCTGCCTACATACAGACTTGAAATCATGGATCACTAGTCACTTTAATGACGCCACTTTAATAATGTTTACATATCTTGCATTACTCATCTCGTATGTATATACTGTATTTTATATCATCTATTGTATCTTGCCTATGCTGCTCGGTCATCGCTCATCCATATATTTGTATGTATACATTCTTATTGTGTATTAGGTAGTTGTTGGGGAATTGTTAGATTACTTGTTAGATACTGCTGCACTGTCAGGAACAAGAAGCACAAGCACTTCGCTGCATTCAAAATAATGTCTGCTAACCATGTGTATGTGACCAATAACATTTGATTTGATTGGATTTGCAGGCATGTTGTATCTTGGCTTGGGCACACACACATGGTTATCTACAGCATCTTGCACCTTTCTGTCAATACAGTAGTGGGCATTTAGGTTGGTCTTGTGGATAGATGTCTATCAGGTGATAGACTCAGATGTAGAGTCTATCACCTGAACACTGTTGTTGTGCTTATGTTGGGATCATTCATGTGAAATATGCACTTGATTGAAACTGGTATGTAACGCCATCCTCTGTGGTATTCCGCACATAGCAGTGGTTTCTAGTACAGTGTTGGACACCTGCTGACCTACTGTTGAAGTAGGAAGTTGAAAAACACCTTAGCAAAATATATTTAAACTCACAATTCCTGATATTTAATCCTAGTAAAAATTCCCTGTCTTAGGTCAGTTAGGATCACCACTATATTTTAAGAATGTGAAATGTCAGAAGTCGGCCCAAGGTCAGAATGTCAGAATAATAGTAGAGAATGATTTATTTCATCACATTCCCAGTGGGTCAGAAGTTTACATACACTCAATTAGTATTTGGTAGCATTGCCTTTAAATTGTTTAACTTGCCTCAAAAGTTTTGGGTTGCCTTCCACGGGCTGGGTGAATTTTGGCCCATTCCTCCTGACAGAGCTGGTGTAACTGAGACAGGTATGAAGGCCTCCTTGCTCGCACATGTTTTTTCAGTTCTGCCCACAAATTTGCTATAGGATTGAGTTCAGGGCTTTGTGATGGCCACTCCAATACCGTGACTTTGTTGTCCTTAAGCCATTTTGCCACAACTTTGGAAGTATGCTTGGGGTCATTGTCCATTTGAAAGACCCATTTGCAACCAACCTTTAACTTCCTGACTGATGTCTTGAGATGTTGCTTCAATATATCCACATCATTTTCCCACCTCACGATGCCGTCTATTTTGTGAATTGCACCAGTCCCTCCTGAAGCAAAGCACCCCACAACATGATGCTGCCACTCCCGTGCTTCATGGTTGGGATGGTGTTCTTCGGCTTGCAAGCCTCCCCCTTTTTCCTCCAAACATAACGATGGTCATTATGGCCAAACAGTTCTATTTTTGTTTCATCAGACCAGAGGACATTTCTCCAAAAAGCACGATCTTTGTCCCCTTGTGCAGTTGCAAACCGTAGTCTGGATTTTTTGTGGCGGTTTTAGAGCAGTGGCTTCTTCCTTGCTGAGCAGCCTTTCAGGTTATGTCCATGTAGGACTTGTTTTATTGTGGATATAGATACTTTTGTATCGGTTTCCTCCAGCATCTTCACAAGGTCCTTTGATGTTGTTCTGGGATTGATTTGCACTTTTAAACACCAAAGTACGTTCATCTCTAGGAGACAGAACGCATCTCCTTTCTGAGCGGTATGACGGCTGCGTGGTCCCATGGTGTTTATACTTGAGCACTACTGTTTGTACAGATGAATGTGGTACCTTCAGGCATTTGGAAATTGCTCCCAAAGATGAACCAGACTTGTGGAGGTCTGTCTAGCTAACCACAACCCCGGATGATTACTCCTGGCTAGCGTTTCCACCCACTTAGCTTGAAGCTATCCCGGCCAGAGCTCCTGTGCTACCACCGAAGCATACTCCTGGGCTACAATATCCGGACCCACGACCGGTCTATCGATGTCACCGCATGAAGAGGCATAAACAGACTCACCCCATCGCGACGCCCCCCCAAAGGCTAACTTTCTAGCCCTTGCTATCTCCTTGCTTGCTAATTCGGCCTGCTAACTGCTAGCTTGTTTAGCCCCGGTCCGCTAACTGCTAGCTTGTTTAGCCCCGGTCCGCTAACTGCTACCTTGTTTAGCCCCGGCCTACTAACTGTTAGCTTGTTAGCACAGGCCTGCTAACCGTCTGAATCGCCGCGTCCCAAACACTCACTGGACCCATATTTACTTTCAATCTCTTTTCGATTTTTAATTTGTTTATACCTTCCGGTAACCTGCCTCACCCAATGTGATACGGAATCGCTATTATTTTTAAAACACACTCAAGAACCTCCAGAAGCTAACCAGCTAACTAGCTACAAGCTATTTAGTCATTGTACTCGCCAGTCCAGCTTCCCTGCCCCATCCACCGCTGCCACCTGGACACTGATCACTTGGCTACATAGCTGATGCATGCTGGACTGTGTCATTAATCACGGTACTCCATTCTGCTTGTTTATGTTTTATCTGTCGGCCCCAGCCGCACTCAGGCTCTGTGTGTAGTTAATCCGACCCTCCCTGCCTAGTCAACGCCATTTTACCTGCTGTTGTTGTGCTAGCTGATTAGCTGTTGTTGTCTCACCTACTGTTTTAGCTACTGTTTTAGCTAGCTCTCCCAATTCAACACCTGTGATTACTGTATGCCTCGCTGTATGTCTCTCTCAAATGTCAATATGCCTTGTATACTGTTGTTCAGGTTAGTTATAATTGTTTTAGTTTACAATGGAGCCCCTAGTTCCACTCTTCATACCCCTGATACCTCCTTTGTCCCACCTCCCACACATGCGGTGACCTCACCCATTAAAACCAGCATGTCCAGAGATACAACCTCTCTCATCATCACCCAGTGCCTGGGCTTACCTCCGCTGCACCCGCACCCCACCATACCCCTGTCTGCGCATTATGCCCTGAATATATTCTACCATGCCCAGAAATCTGCTCCTTTTATTCTCTGTCCCCAACGCTCTAGGCGACCAGTTTTGATAGCCTTTAGCCGCACCATCATTCTACTCCTCCTCTGTTCCGCGGGTGATGTGGAGGTAAACCCAGGCCCTGCATGTCCCCAGGCACCCTCATTTGTTGACTTCTGTGATTGAAAAAGCCTTGGTTTCATGCATGTCAACATCAGAAGCCTCCTCCCTAAGTTTGTTTTACTCACTGCTTTAGCACACTCTGCTAACCCTGATGTCCTTGCCGTGTCTGAATCCCGGCTCAGGAAGGCCACCAAAAATTCTGAGATTTCCATACCCAACTATAACATTTTCCGTCAAGATAGAACTGCCAAAGGGGGAGGAGTTGCAGTTTACTGCCGAGATAGCCTGCGAAGTAATGTCATAATTTCCAGGTCCATACCCAAACAGTTCGAACTACTAATTTTGAATATTACTCTCTCCAGAAATAAGTCTCCCACTGTTGCCGCCTGCTACCGACCCCCCTCAGCTCCCAGCTGTGCCCTGGACACCATTTGTGAATTGATCTCCCCCCATCTAGCTTCAGAGTTTGTTCTGTTAGGTGACCTAAACTGGGATATGCTTAACACCCCGGCAATCCTACAATCTAAGCTAGATGCCCTCAATCTCACACAAATCATCAAGGATGATCAAGGGCACCCTCATAGACGTCATCCTGACCAACTGGCCCTCCAAATACACCTCCGCTGTTTTCAACCAGGATCTCAGCGATCACTGCCTCATTGCCTGTATCCGCTACGGAGCCGCAGTCAAACGACCACCCCTCATCACTGTCAAACGCTCCCTAAAACACTTCTGTGTGCAGGCCTTTCTAATCGACCTGGCCCGGGTATCCTGGAAGGACACTGACCTCATCCCGTCAGTTGAGGATGCCTGGTCATTCTTTAAAAGTAAGCATGCTCCGTTCAAAAAAATGCAGAACTAAGAACAGATATAGCCCTTGGTTCACTCCAGACCTGACTGCCCTCGACCAGCACAAAAATATCCTGTGGCGGACTGCAATAGCATTGAATAGTCCCCGCGATATGCAACTGTTCAGGGAAGTCAGGAACCAATACACGCAGTTAGTCAGGAAAGCTAAGGCCAGCTTCTTCAGGTTGAAGTTTGCATCCTGTAGCTCCAACTCCAAAAAGTTCTGGGACACTGAAGTCCATGGAGAACAAGAGCACCTCCTCCCAGCTGCCCACTGCACTGAGGTAACACGGTCACCACCGATAAATCCATGATTATCGAAAACTTCAACAAGCATTTCTCAACAGCTGGCCATGCCTTCCGCCTGGCTACTCCAACCTCGGCCAACAGCTCTGCCCTCCCCCGCAGCTACTCACCCAAGCCTCTCCAGGTTCTCCTTTACCTAAATCCAGATAGCAGATGTTCTGAAAGAGCTGCAAAACCTGGACCCGTACAAATCAGCTGGGCTTGACAATCTGGACCCTCTATTTCTGAAACTATCCGCCGCCATTGTCGCAACCCCTATTACCAGCCTGTTCAACCTTTCTTTCATATCGTCTGAGATCCCCAAGGATTGGAAAGCTGCCGCAGTCATCCCCCTCTTCAAAGGGGGAGACACCCTGGACCCAAACTGTTACAGACCTATATCCATCCTGCCCTGCCTATCTAAGGTCTTCGAAAGCCAAGTCAACAAACAGGTCACTGACCATCTCGAATCCCACCGTACCTTCTCCGCTGTGCAATCTGGTTTCCGAGCCGGTCACGGGTGCACCTCAGCCACGCTCAAGGTACTAAACGATATCATAACCGCCATCGATAAAAGACAGTACTGTGCAGCCGTCTTCATCGACCTTGCCAAGGCTTTCGACTCTGTCAATCACCATAATCTTATCGGCAGACTCAGTAGCCTCGGTTTTTCGGATGACTGCCTTGCCTGGTTCACCAATTACTTTGCAGACAGAGTTCAGTGTGTCAAATCGGAGGGCATGCTGTCCAGTCCTCTGGCAGTCTCTATGGGGGTGCCACAGGGTTCAATCCTTGGGCCGACTCTTTTCTCTGTATATATCAATGATGTTGCTCTTGCTGCGGGCGATTCCCTGATCCACCTCTACGCAGATGACACCATTCTATATACTTCTGGCCCGTCCTTGGACACTGTGCTATCTAATCTCCAAACGAGCTTCAATGCCATACAACACTCCTTCCGTGGCCTCCAACTGCTCTTAAACGCTAGTAAAACCAAATGCATGCTTTTCAACCGTTCGCTGCCTGCACCCGCACGCCTGACCAGCATCACCACCCTGGATGGTTCCGACCTTGAATATGTGGACATCTATAAGTACCTAGGTGTCTGGCTAGACTGTAAACTCTCCTTCCAGACTCATATCAAACATCTCCAATCGAAAATCAAATCAAGAGTCGGCTTTCTATTCCGCAACAAAGCCTCCTTCACTCACGCCGCCAAACTTACCCTAGTAAAACTGACCATCCTACCGATCCTCGACTTCGGCGATGTCATCTACAAAATTGCTTCTAACACTCAATTCAGCAAAGTGGATGCAGTTTATCACAGTGCCATCCGTTTTGTCACTAAAGCACCTTATACCACCCACCACTGCGACTTGTATGCTCTAGTCGGCTGGCCCTCGCTATATATTCGTCGCCAGACCCACTGGCTCCAGGTCATCTACAAGTCCATGCTAGGTAAAGCTCCGCCTTATCTCAGTTCACTGGTCACGATGGCAACACCCATCCGTAGCACGCGCTCCAGCAGGTGTATCTCACTGATCATCCCTAAAGCCAACACCTCATTTGGCCGCCTTTCGTTCCAGTTCTCTGCTGCCTGTGACTGGAACGAATTGCAAAAATCGCTGAAGTTGGAGACTTTTATCTCCCTCACCAACTTCAAACATCTGCTATCTGAGCAGCTAACCGATCGCTGCAGCTGTACATAGTCTATCGGTAAATAGCCCACCCATTTTTACCTACCTCATCCCCATACTGTTTTTATTTATTTACTTTTCTGCTCTTTTGCACACCAATTTCTCTACCTGTACATGACCATCTGATCATTTATCACTCCAGTGTTAATCTGCAAAATTGTAATCATTCGCCTACCTCCTCATGCCTTTTGCACACAATGTATATAGACTCTTTTTTTTCTACTGTGTTATTGACTTGTTAATTGTTTACTCGATGTGTGTTGTCTGTTCACACTGCTATGCTTTATCTTGGCCAGGTCGCAGTTGCAAATGAGAACTTGTTCTCAACTAGCCTACCTGGTTAAATAAAGGTGAAATAAAAATAAATAAAAAAAACTTGGGGAGGTTTTTTAGGTCTTGGATGATTTCTTTAGATTTTCCCACGATGTCAAGCAAAGAGGCACTGAGTTTGAAGGTAGGCCTTCAAATACATCCACAGGTACACCTCCAACTGACTCAAATGATTTCAATTAGCCTATCAGAAGCTTCTAAAGCCATGACATCATGTTCTGGAATTTTCCAAGATGTTTAAAGGCACAGGCAACTTAGTGAATGTATACTTCTGACCCACTGGAATTGTGATGCAGTGAATTATAAGTGAAATAATCTGTCTGTAAACAATTGTTGGAAAAATTACTTGTGTCCTGTACAAAGTAAATTACCTAACAGACTTGCCAAACCTATAGTTTGTTAACAAGAAATGTATGGAGTGGTTGAAAAATGACTTTTAATGACTCCAACCGGTGTATGTAAACTTCTGACTCCAACTGTACATACTGTACCTGTTTGTCAGTCAAGGAAGATTCTTATCGGCAATATCAGCATAATGTACATTTATCAGTCCTATCCCTCTTCAGCTTACTCTATATTACACCCTTAATTAATCAATATGTTTTTATCCCCTAACCTCTGCCATACTGTACGGTGCATTCGGATAGTATTCAGACCCCTTTACTTTTTCCATATTTTGTTACATTTCAACCTTATTCTAAAACTGATTAAACTGTTTTTTTCTCTCATCTATCTACACACAATACTCCATAAAAAAAAACAGAAAATATGCCTCCCGAGTGGCATAATGGTCTAAGGCACTGCATTGCAGGGCTAGCTGTGCCACTAGAGATTCTGGGTTTGAGTCCAGGCTCTGTCGCAGCCGGCCGCGACCGGAAGACCCATGGGGCGGCGCACAATTGGCCCAGCATCGTCCAGGTTAGGGGAGGGTTTGGCCGGCAGGGATGTCCTTGTCCCATCACACTGACACGGTCAACAGGTGTACGTACGGTGTTTCCTCCAACACATTGGTGTGGCTAGCTAGCGACTCCTGTGGTGGACCAGGCGCGTACACACTGACACGGTCAACAGGTGTACGTACGGTGTTTCCTCCAACACATTGGTGTGGCTAGCTTCAGGGTTAAGCAGGCATTGTCTCAAGAAGCAGTGTGGCTTGGTTGGGTCGTGTTTCGGAGGACAGACGGCTTTCGGCCTTCGCCTCTGCCGAGTCCGTACGGGAGTTGCAGCAATGAGACAAGACTGTAACTACCAATTAGATACCATGAAATTGGGGGGAAAAAAGTGTTCATTCTTTATATATATATATATAAAGAAAGAAAATATCATATTTACATAATTATTATTAAATATCATATTCAGACCCTTTATTCAGTACCTTGTTGAAGCACCTTTAGCAACGATTACAGTCTCGAGTCTTCTTGGGTATGACGCTACAAGTTTGGCACATCTGTATTTGGGGAGTTTCTCCCATTCTTCTCTGTAGATTCTCTCAAGCTCTGTCAGGTTGGATGAGGAGCGTAGCTGCATAGTTATTTTCAGGTATCTCCAGAGATCTTCGAACGGGTTCAAGTCCGGGCTCTAGCTGGGCCACTCAAGGACATTCAGATGCATGATTGGTGGAGTGCTGCAGAGATGGTTTTCCTTCTGGAAGGTTCTCCTATCTCAACAGAGGAACTCTGGAGCTCTTTCAGAGTGACCATCGGGTTCTTGGTTACCTCCCTGACCAAGGCCCTTCTCCCCTGATTGCTCAGTTTGGCCGGGCAGCCAGCTCTAGTCTTGGTGGTTCCAAACTCCTTAGATTTAAGAATGATGGAGGACACTGTGTTCTTGGGGACCTTCAATGCTGCAGCCATTCTTTGGTATCCTTCCCCAGATCTATGCCTCGACACAACCCTGTCTCTGTGCTCTATGGACAATTCCTTCGACCTCATTGCTTGGTTTTTGCTCTGTCATGCACTGTCAACTGTGGGACCTTATATAGACAGGTGTGTGCCTTTCCAAATCATGTCCAATCAATTGAATTTACCAGAGGTGGACTCCAGTCAAGTTGTAGAAACATCTCAACGATGATCAATGGGAAAAGGATGCACCTGAACTCAATTACGAGTCTCATAGAAAAGGGTCTGAATACTTATTTAAATAGGGTATTTCTGTTTTTCATTTTGTAGAAATTTGCAAAAATTTCTACAAATATGTTTTTGCTTTGTCATTATGGGGTTTTGTGTGTAGAATGATGAGGGTAAAAAATCTAATTTAATCCATTTTATAATAAGGATGTAACAAAATGTGGAAAAAGTCAAGGGGTTTGAATACTTTCAGAATGCACCGTATCTCTGTCTCTTTCTGCTCATTGTATCAAAGACTTCCAGCCCAAGTCTCTGTCTGTGTCGCTTTAGACTCAGATGTCCTGTCCACTGTCTGACCACACAGCTACTCTCGGCAGATGTTTCAATGTGATGAAAGGGGTCGTACCTCTCAGCACCAGAGAAGTTCCCTGGCATCCCTGTCCCACTTTTCCAGTCCGTCTGTCTCCAGCACACTCCTCAAGCCAGCTTTTTGCCTTCCCCTTCAATCTGTGTGAAGGACGGGATTGATTAGCATGCAGCAGAGTCATTTACATACTTTTGCACACAGATCACTGAATGAACAGAAGTGGTGGGTTGGTTTCTTTTTATATTAGCCTTTTTTTCCAAGGGTGGGGTGGAAGTGGGGTGGCATGGTTGCTGAGTGGGGGGGGGGGGGGTCTTTTCAAGGAACACCCCCAGAATTAATGTTCCACACCTGTGCACAGTGCGGCAGTCTTTATCGAGCATCACAGGTGCACCACATTAATTGTGGGAGAGACCATTTTCTTAGATGGGAGTGCATACTGGCAGGCAGTCAGTCAGTCAATATTCATATATAAAAGACATATATAAAGTGCTGTTCTACAAAGCTGGCACTTAACTGGGTATCTGGATTTATTGCGTTTCCCAGGGTCTGTATATAACACACATCACAGTATATAAAAATAGTGCCCTATTTTAATGTAGTGATTAAATTAATGCTAGATTGGCACATATCCTGCGTGTGTGTGTGTGTGTGCGTGCGTGTTCCTTGCTGCCGTGCTGTAAGCGAGGCAGAGACTCTCCTAATGACTGTAATGTGTCGGCATGATGAGGAGAGGAGGAGAGGAGGAGGAGAAGAGAGGAGAGGAGAGGAGGAGAGGGGGCTGACACACCTGCAGGGCCCAGAGGCCAAACGTACGACTGCCCCCCCCCCCCCCCCCGGTGACGCAATTACCACAGCTAAACACTTAGCCCACACTCTTATCCTCTTCCTCAGTGAAGTACGATACACTGTCAATCCCCTCAGTCTGTGCCTGCCACTGTGAAATGGTACAGACAGACAACAACAGATCACGGTCACTGAGCTGAGCATTCCCTTAAGATTTAGCAAGACACTTTATTGAACGTCCAATAATGAGTAGCAAAAGGTCAGTGGAGCATTGCTGCTCATCCACTCATGTCCTAATCCCTGTAATCATGCATGATTACCTTTCAAATGGTTAAAGGTAAAAAGGAGTAAAAACAATGGGCAAGAAATCATGCTTCTCGAGAAAAATGGGCCAGGGTGTTATGTTGACTGCGCCAGTCAGAAAGAACAGGCCTGTCGGGATTCATTTTTGAAATAAACGGCGCAGCGCGTCTGAGGGGGAAAAACATGACACATTTATCCTCCTCCCTCCATCAACGGCCATTTTGAACTCTGCAATTGACCTTCTGGAGCATCATTTACAATGAGTCATATCAAAGCTCCAAAGTGTTAAAGCTACAGCATCTCCCATCACACACTTGTAGGGATAATAGCTATAACTAGACCAAATTGTCCCCTTCATTTGTATGACTACCGCGACCCACATTCTCCCTGACTCACCCTTTGACAAAGAAGGTCATTCTACAACAAAGACAATTAAGCCCACTAGATATTGTTTGATTGGATTTGCCATTACAAGGTTTTGGGATCATTTGAGATCATTACAGAAATTCATTTGAAGTGTTGCTGAAAATATGACCTCTTCCTTTTCTTTAAAAAATAAATGTCCTTAAATGAGTCCGAGTAGACCAATACCATTTTGAATATTATTTAGTTTCTCTTTTCTCCAACACCTTATACATGCCTCTCTTCCTATGCACTCTCTTTTCCCCTCTCCTCTCTCAACTTCCTTCTCTCCTAACCCCTCTCAATTTCACAGCCTGAGTCACTTTGTGTGCCCCCCTCATTTTAAAGAGAAGCAGTCTTTGGTTCCAAGCCAAATGTGTTCTTTCCAACATTTCAATAAATTGAGAGGGAAGGCATTAAAGTTAATCAGACCAACCACATTGTGGTTCAGACACGTTGGCTGGATTATGGATTACTTAGCTGGATGAAAACCGATTCTTTCATTTAAATTCCGGGTTCCTCATCTTGCTAAAAATTAAAAAGAGAACTAATACTTCTTGGACAGACTTCCCTCTCTTTATGTGCCCACTTATTTTCCTCTAATCTAACTTCTCTGCTCTGGACCACATAGAGGGAACACCCAGAGAGGAAGTGCAGGAGTGAACACTATGCACCACCAACCTCTGACTCCTAAGAGAAGGATCTCATAATCAACTACCACTATGGATCGTTGCACTGTGGATGTCTGTATCTTTGCCGACCTAATCCTTAAACCTGTAATACATCCTTGTGGTTTTATGTCTCTACTTGTTAATCTGAGTGGTAGCAGTGATTCATGCAGTGCATTTGGTCAGGCCAGTGTAGGGTCTGCTTTGTCACTCTGCAGAAATGTGCAGCAGATGGGAGAGCTATGACCTGATATATACTGCTTTTACAAGTGGAATTTTCGCCCTCACTGTAATGGAACTCCTGGCTTTCTGTTGATATGTTTAATGAAATATTTCCATAATCACCTCCACGACCTGTGTGTGTGTGTGTGTGTGTGTGTGTGTGTGTGTGTGTGTGTGTGTGTGTGTGTGTGTGTGTGTGTGTGTGTGCACATTTGTGGCTGTATGTTTTGAAATGTATTTGTGCATATGAGTAGTGTGCACTGGGTGTTGTGTGTGTGTGAACTGTTTCTATGTTTGGTGTCTGCCTGTGTGAGTGTGTGCTCCGACCGGCGCTCCTGTCACTAGTGGATGGTATATGTCAGCCTTGACTACACGCTGGCTCCACTACATCACCAGCTGCAGATACTGGCAAATTGTTTCACTGACAATGAAACTGTGTCTCCATTAGGGGCCCAGCTTCTTAGGACAGAAACATGCCTTTCAGCGTGTCACAACTAGCAAGGACTGCCAGTGCGCGTGTGCGTGTGATTGAGAATATGTATGGTCGTCCTCTTTACCTATTCTAGTGTTGTTGTTGTTGTGTCAAATCGCCTCCCAGTGTTGGACAGGTGTGGGGCCACCATGGAGGAGTTGGAAGGGATGTGGAGGTAGTTTGGTTTGGTCCTGGCCGATACCCCTCTGTTCCTGTACCGTCTCTATCATCCCTCCTGGCTGGGCTGGGCAAGGTCGGCTTGGTTTAATGTGTTCACCTCCACGCCTCGCTCATTACCCTCAATACCAGGTGATGAATCTGTGGTTTAAAAAAAAGGAATCGCTGACATTCATCTCCTCTCCGTCACACCAGAGCTTAAATCGACCTATCACTGTCTGAGGACATTTAGTAGTAGTCTGGCTGGATTCACTTGTTACCGAAGCACCGGCCCACTAGAACACAGTCAGGCACACAGTCCCTTCCCCTATTTTCATTGTGCATCGTGTTTCCTACCCATAGATAGATGAGTGCACATTAACACATACTGGTGTGAACATAAACGATACTTAGACACTTCACCATACCGCCGTTTGCACCTACACTCGCCTTCTTATACACTAAATTATTCATATCTCTCTACATTTGATTTAGCATGCCTCCTGTCTGCCATTTCCAACTCATTTTCATACATTTCATTATGTTGTATGACTTTAGGCCCACTGGCTGGAAAATGACAATTATTTTGCTCCAGCAGCTAGCTATTAAGAGACCTGAAGAATACATACAGTAGCATGCAGAGTGGCACTGCACCCTATCACATACAGGCATACACACACACACACACACACACACACAGGCATACACACACACAGAGGCATATACACACACACACACACACACACACACACACACAGGCATACACACACACAGAGGCATATACACACACACACACACACACAGGCATACACACACACACGCATACACACACACACACACACACGCACACACACAGGCATACACACACACAGAGGCATACACACACACACACACACACAGGCACACAGGCACACAGTGCTACAAAAGATGCTGTACTGTGGCAAAGGCACGTGAGAAATGGCCCTTTGGAAAGAGCTCCAAGAAATATCAGTCACAGTAAACGAATGCCTTTTAAATATACCCGGCTCCCTTTAGAAGGCAGGATAGTGAATTAAGGGGATATCTAATGGCAGTTTGTTTGGCCTTTTCATCAATTCTGCATAAATATATATGAGGGAAAGGGAAACACACAACAGGCTAATAGAAACGAATGAACTATTCAACCATATATTTGCCGTGAGAGATACGCTTTCTCTGATTGGAAAGGGCATCCGCTATCTGCAATATTGATAATACTTTTCAAATTTCATCTGCTTTTGTTTGCATTCTGTGCTGCCTGTTTAAACACACTGGGAATTATAATGAGTCCAAACATTATCTCCCAGTTGTTCAGGGCTGAACATATAACTTTATCACAAAAATGAATGAAATTCTTTGGCTGCGTTGTATCTTTTCCATCAGAGCTTGGCTATCAGCTGGTGACAGTAAACCAGCCAATCGGCATTGGGCTGTCCACATGTGGTGGCCAAGCGGTGAGGCAAGTTGGTTCTGCTGTTTTCTCCCCGTGTGTCTGTGTGTATGATTATACAGAAGTGTGTGTGTGTGAGTATAATTGTACCTGTGATTACTGTATCATGTTGGACTGTGAATGTCTCATAAGGAATAAACCTTTCTGTCAGTTGATTACATTGCCCAATGGTTATATTGTTTACGTGAGTGAGAGTGTGTGTGTGTGAACGTAAAGGCGTACCAGAGTGTCAGGGCATTCTCATGTAAGGCTACTACTCTATGACGAGGTACTGAATCAGCTGTGTTAATGCAGCTTAACCACAGTCAGGCAACAACAGACATCATAATGACACTGGTACTCCTCTCCTCCACTACACTGATGAACAGTACTTCAGTCCCCCCCCCCAAAAAAAACAAGCTGCTAAAGACAGCACACTGGGCCTAAACCCATTTCTTCTCGACCTCATTGTCGATACGGTCTGCTATACAGTATGTCAACCAGATGTGCAACTCTGCCTCATTTCTCCAGGTCCTTTTTATTTTTTTGCTCATCTTTCCCATAAAATTACTTGTGGAAAAGATGAGCAGCGCGGCAACAGGCCTCCTCTTCGTGGATGTCAAAGTGAGTGACTTCTTAACTATCGCTGTCTGTGGCTGGAGGGAAAGAGGCTGTTCAGTTGGAGCCGACAACATTACACTAGGCAGCCCACTACTTTAAACCAGCGCTCCCTCCGATTGTCTGGCTGCCTGCCGTGCTCCTAGCCAGAGGCCTCTGACATCGGGTTATTCGGGGATGTTGGCGTCTAAGTGGATGTCATGGAGGCTGGAGCGATGGGCCCTCTCAGCCAAACTGTAACGTTAGTTTCTCTTAAGAAAGCTGGGGAATCAGTCGTGCCTGATCGCTCCTCGTAGTGGCTCGGTGCTCCAGAGAGAGAAAGGTTTACCCATGTAGAAATCCTAGGGCAGATATCATGCAACATGGCCCGTCGTGCATGACGACAGTGACAATGGCACTATGAGGATCACTCATAGCTGGAGGAGTCCTCAGCGCCAAACATTCTTCTAGTTTAAGAAAGCTTCCGTCGGCTTTGGTTAAACTTTAACTAAAGAGTTCAAATCTAGCAAGTACCATAACAAAGTCTGTGTGAACAGTTTGAAATCTGTACGTACAGTAAAGCTCAGTAAATCTGGGATAAATCATAACATCCATTAATCTTAGATAAGTGTCTAAATGTCACATGACCGCCTTCACCCGTACAGAGGAACAAGCCCCGGGATCTTTGTGTTTACTCACAAGAGTCCTCCTTCCACTGCTCCACCAGCTGGGTCTTCCTATCATTTACCATAACACTGTGTGTGTGTGTGTGTGTGTGTGTGTGTGTGTGTGTGTGTGTGTGTGTGCTTACGTGCGTGCGTGTCAGTGCATATTTAAAGTGGATTTAAAGAGAAAATTGTTTAATGATTTCTGGGAAAACGATAAATTGGGGTCCCAAATAAAGGCCATTATTGCAATTTGATTACCGCCCAATTGAATTAGAGTGTAATCACTGTTTCTATATATCATTACATTGAAACATTATACAGCATTATTCGATGCTCCCAGCTATAAGTGACAAACATTGTTGTTTTGAAAGGTAGTTCAGTAAATCTGAGAGGGGAGGGGCGATGGGTTTCATTCAGGATTCTCAACTGCCAAGTCTCCCAGATGTATAATGCCAAATCTTTGTGTAATTGCTGAGTTGTTCTTACTGTAGTCTTATGTTGCCATACTTCCAAAATCACGTGGCTGTCAAGAGAATGTTGTATGGCAAAAACGGTTTTGAATGGTCCACTGGCTCCCAGCGGCAAGATTTTGATTGGATGTTACATTTCAAGAACACTCCCTCCACATGTGACATGTGTTATGTCCGACACTGTTTTCAGACCCGGAAGGACATATTTTGTAGAGAGTTGTTCCATACACTAATTTGCAACATTGCAGAAAATGTAAGAAAATCTGGAGGGAAAACAGAATTCTGTTTTGCCAGAAGTGTGCTCTATACACAAAAGTGATATACATCAACATCCCATATTTGATGGGGTTTTTAATCTGCAATTTCCCGGCCATCCTCACCCACTGTTGCACCTAGGACACTAATCTAGTGAACACTATTGGAGCTCTGCCCAAGCAGGGCATTTGATTGGTTTGAAGTGTTGCGAGGTGTCAGTTATTTACCCCTGGGTTCCCACCCCTATTTAGCTTCTTTTTTTTGTTGCCATAGACTTCCCCAGGCTTCCCGTTTGAGGAAGCCTGGTTCGCGACGCGGCTATTCTTACAGCTAACAAACAGCTGTGGCTGCTCTAAGTCTGAGGTGACTGTAATACACCTCAAAACGCCAGTATGTTTTTGAATTGGTAAGGGAACAGAAGGCATGACAAAAGTGTGAATGAGCTTTCCGTTTAACGCAGAAGAGTTGCTTCCCACTGGCTACGGTATGAACCTGGTAGGCTCTCGTGAAGAAAGGATGCCGTGTAGTTCTGGCCTTCTCTGACCTCTGACACTGGAGGATGTCTGTCAATACAGGCAGGTGTGAATAGAAAAAAAAGCAAGGCGTGTGATTTCCTGAAGAGGTAGGCTATATGTCATAAGAAGGTGCATGTCCACCTCACGCTCCATAATGCATTGCGTCATGCCGTGGTGAGGGTATAGGTCTATCCCAGGGTAGCTTGTTAAAGCTGTCCTGAAAACGTATCCTTCAAGAATCAATGGATGCATGTAATTCATTTCAAAGTTCAGCACATGGATGTAGCAACGAGCGATTCTAGCTTTAATAAAACAGGCCACAGCCATAGATTTTAATATGGAATATCTATGCAGCCCTTTTCTAACTGGTTCTTCTGACGGCTAACAAAGAGCTGTGGGTCTTAGTCTATAATATACCTCAAAACGCTCATATCGTTTACAACTGGTAACAGAACAGGAGGCATGACAAAAGTGTGAATGAGCTTTCTGTTTGAAGTCCTCTCTCAAAAGTACCTGTGGACAGTGAATGGTATGCAACACTCCACTCTTTGCGACGTGCACTAGTAACAACACACTTGTCACCAAAGAGAGACTTTTCTTCTCATTTCACTGAGGCCTCCTGGGATTCGTCAGCGTTCAGCATTCATCAACCGTGACATCCATGACAATCGTCCAGATGTCTTAGCTGAGAGATGACAGGGAGGACTGGAGTGTCCCTCACTTGATGAGTGCTGGGCATCTCATGAGCTGGGGATTTTGGAGTAACTGTGTTGTTAAGTTGTGTTCCACTACAGTCCATGGTTCTAGTGACGGGAGGATGGATGTTGGGGTTACCAGCACCCCGTAAAGACAGCAGGTGTGAGGTTTTTGTATTAGCCACACATACAGTAAAGACACTGATCATGTGGGACTAACTCTGTTCACCATTCCATGTTTGTTGTAAACATGCCATAAAGCTTCTAGTACCAGATGCTACCTAAACTTCACCTTTCAAGTTGACGGAATAAGCCTAACTACCACCACACTCAAGAGCTCCTTAGCCTTGGGACTACTGCCAATAAGCTAAAGGTGAACTATTCATTCTTCCACGCTGACGTCATTATAGTCAATGCACTTATAGTCAGTGCACTTCTCCAGCTCATTTGTGGCCATGGCGGTGGCGGGCATGGATCCAGCTGGCTTTAAAAGTGTCAGGCTGTTTTCTTAAGAGAAGTGGAAGTGCGAGAGCCTACTGTACCAATCAGGCTGCTGATTGACTCAATTGGCTAATTAAGGCTCATTTGGAGCAACCTCCTGCCACCTGTGTGCCCTTCCAAGACCAGTGGGGAGGTGCCCTGTTGTTGTGGAGGACTGGGGGGCCCTGGCCCAGAGTACACTGCAACACCACAGACAAAAACACTGCTTTTCTCTTGCTTTTCTGAGGCCTATAGATTTGCCTGACAACGGACACACATATACATAACAATCTTTTGAATAAGATGCCGAATCAACAGTGGCCGGCAGAATGATGAATATGTCATATATCAGGACATTATGGTGTATCAAGTTACCAGGGACATAAAGTTCTAGCTAGGTATGTCGGGCTGAGACAAATAATGCGTTATACATTGGTTTTTAAGAAACAAAACCTCAATCAACACGCCACACAATACTATCTAACTGCCGCAACCAGAGCCACTCTGCAGCTATGGTGCTCAGTCCACAGGTGCTACCTTTAAAGAAAGTTACTGTTACTCTCCCTAAAATCTATCCACCGTATCAGTTGCTTTGCCTGTGATGATACTTGAATACATATTTCAAGAGCAGCAACAATACAAAACAGGAAAATAAACACTGAGTCCTGTAAACCTCCTGCATTGGGGATAAGGCCCAAAATATGTTGAGGAAAAATAAACACCAGCATAACACACCAGGAAGCTGTTTACATTGTGGCCGTGTCGCAGCTACCCGCATCCAACAACCAAGAGGATGGAAGAAAAAAAAACAGGAAATATCTTTTGCATATTATTTTAAGTAACTGTTCAAATTTCATTTCAGAATGGTAATCCACAAAACAAATATGTAGCGGCATATTTTAAAAAGGGAGGCTCCGCTTCATTTTCCTATTGTGGCGCGCCGCGTGTGTTTGCTCTTTGTGTCGGTTTGAATTGATTTGCACAGCTCGGCAGACAGAGGCTGAATGCTCAGACCAAGAATCCATCATTTCATATGATCTGATAGTTCTGCAGTATTAGATTGATTTTTTTTCTCTCTCCCCCTCCAATGCCGATGTTAACAAACAAGCTGAGGTACCTGTACCCGCCACGTATCCAAAGGAGAGCAAAATAGTTATTTCGTACTTGCTAAGATATTAACCTGGTAGGCTCTCGTGGAGAAGGGAAGACGCTGTGTAGTTCTGATGAGATGTTAACCATCTAGCTAGCTGGTCTTCTCTGAGATCTGACGACGCAGGATGTCTGTCAATACAGGCATGATTGAAGAAGAAATAATACAACCAACCAGGTTTCACCCTCTACTGAAAAAAAACAATACTTTTTTACAAAGCATGCAGTGAGTACGCATGCTTCAGAACACAGTATTTAACACCACATTAACAAAATAAGCCACACAGTCACAGATTTGAATACAAAATACCTATGCCGCCTTTTT